>NC_083467.1:7088866-7188866 GCF_030014155.1 Tachysurus vachellii
TTGATGAATAATTTATAATCCACACATTGTTTTAAATTGACCCTGAGATTGAAAGCGTGCGTAATGTGCGTGCGTGCAGGCGTGTTCCCTGTAACCTTGACCAGGGTAAAGCAGTTACTGAAACTAAACAAATGCACACTTTCTTTTAGCAATCTATTCTCTTAAAGCATTAGAAAAACGTAATACATATACAAAAAATATATTTAAAAAATGCTAGTCATGACCTGGTGACATTTGGGGACGTTGCAGAACAATGACATCTTGTGGACACGTTCTGTATTAAACATGTTGATTACATAATTGTATATTAACAAAAACTGACAATGTGGCTTATTTAGCGAATTATTAAAATGCTTTAAATAACTGCATATATGATCTTTGGAAGCAGCTTGTGTTCAGATTTTTAAGGAGAAATCTACTGACTTTTTGTGCTGAATTTCGTGTCCTATAGCGATTGGCTGTAAGGAAGAACACGTGCATCAGTTCAGTTCCATAACAAACAAGTGTGTCGACAACACGGAAGTTAACAAGACCACAACAAGCGACCTTTATTATTATCGGTTTATTTTCTTTACATTCTGTATAACAGGCGTTTTTAAAGCGTGTCCAGAATGGTATGACTTCTGATAAAAGGTGAGCCCCTTTTTAAAACATTAAACATATTTATTCATCAAATAATTACAAAAAAAAAAAGTATTTGAGTTACTAATTTTATAGTAAATACTGACCGGTCTTTTAAAAAGCCATAGTTATATTTCATAGTTAGAAAGACATTAATTTTAGTTCAGAAAATTTGTAGTGTATTAGTCAATTTTATACAATAACATTTGTATATATTATACAATAATAAATAGTGAATTAATAAATGTTTATATAATTTAATAATACATATTATATTATATAATTTTAGTATATATACAAAATATTATTATAATAAATAATAACAAAACAATTCTGTGTAGACATGATTAAGTCTGGGCAAAGTTTTTCATTAACCTGTGAATGAACCAAAATGAATTGGTGTCCCATAGACCTGTTATACAATATCAGTGTTCACAGGTAATAAATAATGTGTGTGATCTGTCCTTTCAGCTGGTGCCTACGTGGCGCGGAAGATCGCTTCCGCTGTCCGTGGTACCGAACAAAACGCTCAGCCTGTGCGCACGCTATGAAACCGGGCACAAGGTGGGTTCTGTTCGAGTCTCAAGGTGTTCGGATAGTGAGGTAGGAACGTATATAGTACCAGGGGATCACATCACGTGACCTGACAATGACGCATGAACATTGGAGGTTATGTAGGATGGAATAGTGAGCAGAGCAAGGATAGACATTGTACTGTAGGTATCTGATGCATAAACTTTGGTGGTCTTGTGCGGTTGTATTTGCTGTATTTAGGTGCAACAGGTTTCCAAGATGTCTTATAACAGCTGGAAATATATATATAGTCCACTTTTTCAAACACTTTTGAATCGATATAGTGTCATGGAAATACCACGGTAGTCATAAAATGGAGAAATATGGTTATTCTGGTATAATGATGAAATTATAGTATATGTACTGTAGTTCCCACTGCTTATATTTTATTTGAAATTTACAAGATTAGATGAAAATTGACAATTACTACCTAGATCTTATCACTTATTATTTTATCAGGAGAATCTTTTGCAAAGCCAGAAGGCATAAATGTTGGTATTCTATGGCTCTAATTGTGTCCATCTGTTGTTTACATACAGTTTTTAAGATCAGGTCTTTTTTCATATTGTATGTTGGTCTATAACATTGAGTAACAGTGAAAATATCACATTTCTAATTGTGTGTGTGGTTCTGTGTGTCTGTGTGTTTTTGACACACATCTGAGTCTGAGATGAGCAATAGATGTAAAATGTTTAGGAACTCTGATGAAAGTAAAAAGTAACATTGACAGATAATGTGTTTGTGTTTCAGATAATAAGCAACAGAGTCAGAAGTGGTTAACAGCAGAGGGGACGTCATCTCCAGATGATGGTGCAGTGTGTGTGCCTACCACAGACACTGCAGTGCAGAAACATGGCTCCTGAGGTTAAAGGTCACGCTGGTTCTGGGTGCTAGAGAATAAAGCAACATTCCTTGTGTAACAAAACAACATTGTCCTCAACTTATGCAGACTCAGTTTCAAGTTGCATATTTGCACTAAGAGTGCTAACCATTTATTTATAATGGGAATCTACAAGTCCTACTTGGGTCTATAGAAAAAGGAGAAAAAAAACAGTGCTAGTATCAAATTCATGCAAATGTATGTTATATTCTACAAGTGTCTGACCAGAATGATCAAGGTCTGGGAATTTCCAAATTATATCTAAAGTGTGTCCAATAAAATACAAACATTTTACATTTCACTTATTAAAAATTCCTTAATTGGATTTAAAAAAAAGTTAAAATGTGGTCAAACCTTTTAATTATTGGGCTGATACATTATTACTTAATACTGATATATATTTCTTTTGAACACATTCATGGGGAAAAACAAACTTTATCAACCCGGATTGCCTTGCGTGACTGATGGATGCTGTCAGTGCCTGCCTCTCTCTCTCTCTCTCTCTCTCTCTCTCTCTCTCTCTCTCTCTCTCTCTCTCTCTCTCTCTCTCTCTCTCTCTCTCTCTCTCTCTCTCTCTCTCTCAGCTGTAGAGTGTGAAGGTCTGTTCATCAACCTCTGACTCAGAGACAGTTCAGATCTGAAATTTTCCTATAGCTGTAATATTTATATTGAATATCTTCTTGATAAACATTGCTGTTGTATGTATACACATTTCTTAGCATTTACAGTAAAACCTGTTAAAAACAGTAGGGATGGAATTGTCTATTGCATCAAATATTCATATATTGGGTGAAAAAATAAATTTGTTTCAAATCAAAGTGTTTTGCTTTTTTTTTTTTAAAGTGTTTATATAATAAGCTCAGGGTCTGATCATTTGTATGTGATTCGAGCTGTGTAGTTTGTGGAAAAACCAAATAATATATAATTTTTAATATAATAATATATAATAATTTTTAATATATAATAATAAATTTTATAACTTGTATATAGCTTTTCGATTTGCGTCATCATTCCATAGAGGCAACAATACAAACACACTTTTTTTCAAGCATTTCTCTCGTCTTTTTTAATTTCCCACCCATTTTATGCGCATGGTTGCTACGCAATACTATCAGCTTTCTTATCCAATCAAGTAATAGATCTAAGTTTCAACCAATGAATCAACGGGTGTGTATGAGTTTCAACCAATTGACGTTTGGAAGGCGGTACTTTTCAGAATACGGGTATGTAAAAATAACGTTCACCACTAGAGCTCAGAATCATTACGACTTCCGGTTTATAGAGGAAGTTTTTATTCAGGAAAAAAGACGTGCGCTCAGACAAGAGTGTAAATGGCTCTTTTATCAGTGGAGTTTTAATTTGTCCGTTTTATTTATGTTTTTTATTGTTTTTTTAATCGTGTATTCCTGTATATAGCAGTCTTTTCGCCCGCAAAGTGAGTACGAGATAAAATATAAAAGCTGAAAGTGTATAATATTGAATTTATTAGCCTGTTAGCTTTCATGCTAAATAACGAAAACTTACTGTGTTCACAGACAATTAGAGAGAAAATGAGCGGTCTGTTTCTACATGTATTTACTTGTTTGTTTATTTTCTATATTGGCTTCTTTGTACTGCTTGTGTTGGCCACGTAGTTTAGGTTTTATTCCAAACATAATAATAAAACCAACAACAATAATATTATTGTTGTCGGAAGCAGCAGTAGATTAGCTACAAGTGGATGCAATGTAAACATTTATTATTTGTACAGTACTGTGCAAAAGATTCAGGCAGGTGTGAAAAAAATGCTGTAAACAAAGAATGCTTTCAGAAATATAAATAATGACTGTTTGTTTATTTCTGTCAAGTTACAAAATGCAAAGTGAGCAAACAAAAGAAAAATCTAAATCAAATCAATATTTGGTGTTACTACCTTTTGCCTTCAAACCAGCATCAATTCTTATAGGTACACTTGCACAAAGTCAGGGATTTTGTAGGATTATAGTCAGATGTATGATCAACCAATTATACCAAACAGGTGCTAATGATCATCAAAGTAACACGTAGGTTGAAACCCAGTCATGAACTGAAACAGAAACCGCTGTGTAGGAGGCTTAATACTGTGTGAGGAACAGCCAAACTCTGCTACCAAGGTGAGGTTGTGAAAGACAGTTTCATGTCATGGCAAGATTGAGCACAGCAACAAGACACAAGGTAGTTATACTGCATCAACAATTTCTCTCCCAGACAAAGATTTCAAAGCAGACTGGAGTTTCAAAATGTGCTGTTCAAGCTCTTTTGAAGAGGCACAAAGAAACGGGCAACGTTGAGGATCGTAGACGCAGTGGTCGGCCAAGGAAACTTAGTGCAGCAGATGAAAGACACATCAAGTTTATTACCCTTCGAAATCGGAAGATGTCAGGCAGTGCCATCAGCTCAGAACTGGCAGAAACCAGTGGGATCCAGGTACACCCATCTACTATCTGGAGAAGTCTGGCCAGAAGTGGTCTTCATGGAAGAGTTGCAGACAAAAAGCCATACCTCCGACGTGGGAACAAGGCCAAGCGACTCAAGTATGCACGAAAACATAGGAACTTCGGTGCTGAAAAATGGCAGCAGGTGCTCTGGTCTGATGAGTCAAAGTTTGAAATATTTGGCTGTAACAAAAGACAGTTTGTTCTTCGACGGGCTGGAGAGCGATACAATAATGAGTGTCTTCAGGCAACAGTGAAGCATGGTGGAGGTTCCTTGAACATTTGGCGCTGCATTTCTGCAAATGGAGTTGGAGATTTGGTCAGGATTAATGGTGTTTTCAATGCTGAGAAATACAGGCAGATACTTATCCATCATGCAATACCATCAGAGAGGCGTATGATTGGCCCCAAATTTATTCTGCAGCAGGACAACGACCCCAAACATACAGCCAAAGTCATTAAGAACTATCTTTAGCGTAAAGAAGAACAGGAAGTACTGGAAGTGATGGCATGGCCCCCACAGAGCCCTGGTCTCAACATCATCCAGTGTGTCTGGGATTACACAGAAGATCTTGTAGTTCTACAAGATGTTTGGAATAACCTACCAGCAGAGTTCCTTCAAAAACTGTTTGCAAGTGTACCTAGAAGAATTGCTGCTGTTTTGAAGGCAAAGGGTGGTCACACCAAATATTGATTTGATTTAGTTTTCTCTTTTGTTCATTCACTGCATTTTGTTCATTTATGAAAATAAATGTTTAACACTTCCATTTTTGAAAGCAGTCTTTGTTTACAGCATTTTTTCAAACCTGCCTGAAACTTTTGCACAGTACTGTATATCTGCAGCATGTGTGTAGTTGTATGTAATGTAAACAGTCTGGAAATCACTTTAAGAAGAGAAGTTTATATCTCTGTGGGGCTGAAAGAAAGCATACATGTCTGATAACCTGTCTTGTAACATGTCTGGTAACCTGTTCTGGTCATCTCTGCTTCTACAGCTTAAGGAGTAATTAAGCTGTCAGCCACAATGCCTCATGAAAAAGGTCATCTCTCTCCTATAACTGACGGTGGAGTTGTCCCTGTGGACCACAGGAAAGCTCTGACAATCACACAGAGGGGAAAACTTGACAACTGTCAGGTACGCACTTTTTTGTAAAATGTTTTTCTGTTGGTTTGGAAGATTCATACGCATCCAGAGGAACCTGACCAGCAGAAGTGAAGCTCCATTGTGAGATAAAACAGAGATAATACCTACAAATAACTAAAGTCAAGCTTTGTACTGCCATGTGATTGTTACAGAATAGTTGAACTGTGATCATTGCAATTTTATGAATGAAGAAGTGGCATTTGTATGAATGCACTAATATAAATGTTATATTTTTAAAGTAAACCCATGATCAAAACTCAGTTTCTCTTGAATCGAGTATCTGCAAACATTTGTTTTGAAACATAATTATGGCAGGTGCCTTAAGACAATTTGTCATGTCAGTAAATGTTATACATGCTTATGCCACAAAATATGTCAAAACTCATCCATTACCGATCCAGTTTTTCAGGCTAGTATCAGATTGGTGCATCCCTGCAGGTTTTTTTTTTTGCTCTATTGTTCCCTTCAAACATGGTTCTCCATGATGTACTATATGCTACACAGTGACACAAGATGATAATAAATACAGACAATAAATTATGGTGAAAGTATTCTCGATAGAGGAACTGCATGTACAGCATGAGCTGCAGTATAAAAATCCAAAGTATGTCAGTGGTAGTATTGTATGAAATGAAATGTAATTAACTGACCATTAGACATCAAAGTTGTTCATGAATCTGTAGACCTAGACCAGATACTCTGTAGTGTTTATCCAAATGGGAATGTGAACATTCATTCATTCATTCATTCATCTTCTACCGCTTATCCGAACTACCTCGGGTCACGGGGAGCCTGTGCCTATCTCAGGCGTCATCGGGCATCAAGGCAGGATACACCCTGGACGGAGTGCCAACCCATCGCAGGGCACACACACACACACTCATTCACTCACGCAACCACACACTAGGGACAATTTTCCAGAGATGCCAATCAACCTACCATGCATGTCTTTGGACCGGGGGAGAAAACCGGAGTACCCGGAGGAAACCCCCGAGGCACGGGGAGAACATGCAAACTCCACACACACAAGGTGGAGGCGGGAATCGAACCCCGACCCTGGAGGTGTGAGGCGAACGTGCTAACCACTAAGCCACCGTGCCCCCGAATGTGAACATTAACTACTTTTTATGATGTTTTAAAGAAATTCTCAATATTAGTGACTTATTACCATTGGAAATGTTTGTTTTTGTTTGTCAGATTGGAAATCCACTGAAAATCCACGAGAGAAAAGTAGCCATGGATGAATATGCAGATGCGGATATGGCAAAACGTTGCAAAAAGCTCCACAAGGTGAGGAAGATAAAAAGGGAAGCTACAAAAGCTGCATATTGTATTTGTAGCTGTACTGCAACTGTAGCACTGATGATATCCTTATAGGGCACTTTGTTAGGTAAACTGCAATAATACTAGGTAAAGCCTCCCTTTTCTTTCAAAACATCCTCAGTTCTTCATAGCATGGATTCCACAAGATGTTGGAAACATTCCTTTGAATTCTGATCCATGTTGAGATGATTGTATCAAATAATAGATATTGTAGGAGCACTTTCACTTTATCGCAAAGGTGATCTACTGGATTCTTATCTGATGACTGAGAAGATCACTGAAGTACACTGAACTATTGTCATGTTCATGAATCCAGTTTGGAACGACTTTCCTGTTGTGACACGGTGCATGTTATGAAGAGATTTACATGCTCAGCAAAAATACCCAAATTGACTGTCGCATTTAAGTGACGACTGACTGTAATAACAGACCTAAAGTGTGGTAAGAAATCATTCCCCTCACTATAACACCACCTCCACCAGCCACGACTGTTGACACAAGACAGGTTGGATCCATGGATTCATGTTGTTGTGCCCTTTAAGATGCTTTTCTGCTTACCACAATTTTACAGAGTGGTTATTTGAGATACTGCTGCCTTTCCTGTCTGGACATTCTCCTCCAACCTTTCTCATCATCAAGGTGTTTCTGTCCTCAAACCAATCTTTCTCGCACCAAAAAATCATGCTATAGTCAGGTTCAAGAGATCACATTTTTGCTCTATTTTGATGGTTGATGTGAACATTACTTGAAGCTGCCGGCCATATCTACATGATTACCGCTGCCACACAGTTGGCGGATTAGATAATCATCAGAATGAATGAATAGCACCTAATAAAGTGCTCAGTGAGTGTATGTTACAGCAATCATTGAAGTTATTGTGATTTCATGTTATCATGATATATATTTGCATTTGTTAGATCCATTGGACACAGCTAGCAGCCAATGGAGCGTCATCTGAGTCAGACCATCGCCATAATGGGAGACAAACTGATGAACAATACCAGAATGTTTCAGCTAAGTTGGACATTAAGAGGTAACAAACATGTTCTTACACTTAAAAGCGGCCTCAATTATTTGCTACTCTGCAGAACATCTCGGCAGAAATATGTAGATTGTGGCAACCACACAAGAGTGTGAAGTCAGTATTTTGGCTTGTATACTCAGTGTCTGTGAGCATAAGTGAAGATGCATGCAAAATGTGTCCATTACCTAGTAGTGTGTTTATTAACAATGTATAATCTCAGTCAAGTTCACGTCAGTTCCAGGTTGTTACACTACAAATTGTGAAAAAGTGTGGGGTCTTTTTGTGCACGGGGGATCACTAAAGCTTCATGACAGAGCTTTGTAACTAGATCGAGTTACGTTTCAAATGGCTATGATTGTGAAGTTTGATCACAAAGTTATGACACACACACTTAAACACAAATTATTTCCTTTCACATAAATTGTTATGCCCTCTGGAAGCAGTCACAGTGTCTTTGCTTTGATTATTGGTGTATGTGTATCCCTTTGTGCAAGTTTTTTTTTAAACAGTTACTTTCAAGCCATGTACTAGCTCTTGTTAGATATTTTACAGTAGGCTAAAAAAAAGAAATGTACTGAAACTTAATGTTGTTTGCTGTTATTCATAGCTGTGAATATGAGAGCGCTGTGTATGTTATCTGTCTCAAACACATTGATGTCCAGTTATCATTTTTATGCTAGCTTTCTTTACCTCCCATTCCTGTTCATTTAAGGAGCTGTAGAGTGTGCTCACAGACACACACACACGTGCGCGATCACTTATCATTAGCTCACCTATCTCATATAGTCATGTGCTCATTGGCTGAGCAAGATAAACAGACAGCAGTGTTTGGCCGAGTAATTCATTTAATAAATATTTTTGTTTAGAGTATGATGTTGTAGAGCGCATCTGAATACACACGTGCGTTTACTTATTTTAATTATTAACTGAAGAGATTTTTCGCTTCCCCAGACTTTCATAGGTTAAAAAAATGAGGGAATGCCATGACAGCTCAGTTTGTTAAAAAAGGTTAAAGGTTATTTTTGTCACATTGTTTTGTATATCCATGATGTAGGGAACTGTTTATATATGCAAGTTATTACAATAGTTATGAATACGTTGTGTGTTGAGAGATAACTGTACTGTCATGTTTTTAACACTGATTAATTTGTGCATTAAGACTTAACATTATACTTTGTACATCTAGAATTGTGATTATGTTACTGACATTTTATACCTGTGAGGCCTGAATATTTCATGCATTTGCTGTTTTGTGCCCCAGTCCGGAAGGTCAGCATTTGTATATTTATATTCATTTCCTGTTGTTTTAGTCGACAGTTGAAAGTGATCTTGATGGACGTTCTCCAGACAGAAGAGGGACAGAGATACCTGAGTAGCTGTAAGAGTTGTAAGATACATTCATCTCTTAAAAAGGGATCACGGGAGAGGTGGAGCGAGAAAAGACACTCAGCAGAGCACAGCACAACCAGAAGGAGAGCTAATGTACCTTGTAAGGACCAAACTAAGTTTTCACCTTTCAAACTTACCAGCTGTACATCTTCTAATTTGAATGATTCTGCACATGCTGAGGAAAATGTTATGCACCTTTCCAAAGAAGTCCAATCTCCACCAGCCAAAAAATGCAAAAGATTCAACAGTTCACTAAAGCAAACAAAACATTCTGCATCCGATGAGGAAGGATCCTGTTCACTTAAAGAACGTGTCTCCGCACCATGCAAAGAAAGTCAGAATATGTTGCTTGAACACAAAAAATCATCTGACACCACAGAGGATGAGTTAAGTCCAGTTGAGGAAAGCTACTCCCCGAGGCCTACGTTTGTCAGCTTAATCACAGCCACACACACTTCATCAAAAGATAAGCAGCCAAGTGGCTTTCTCAGAACAGATTACCAAGACTCCGAAAGTGAAGCAGTTCCCAGCCAGGTGAGGTTTCCTAATAATTTGTAACATAAAACACATTCTCTAAATGAAAGAGTCTCAGATTTTCTTTTCCTGAAACAAATTCAACGGTTGCTCTCGGCATAGATTTATTTTATGAGCATACACTCATGAAGCACTTCATTAGGAACTCCTGCCATTTCATGCAATTATCTGATCAGCTATTTGTGCAGCAGCAGAGCAATGCACAAATCAGATACGGTTCAGTGGTTTCGGATAACGATCACATCAAAAATCTGAACGAGGAAAATGTGATCTCAGTGATTTTGACTGTGGCCTGAAGACAGATGGGCTGGAATGAGAGTTACTATAACTGGGTCTTTAGGGTTTACTCAGAGTGGTGCGATAGAGAAAAAACCTTCCAGTTCTGTGGACAAAAACACCTTGTTGATGAGAGAGCCCACTACAGAATAGCCAGACTGGTTGGAGCTGGTCGAAAAGGCTGTAGTATCTCAGATAACCACTCTGTACAATTTATGTTAAGCTGAAAAAGCAGATCAGACTGCACAGCATGTCAAAGCTTGAGGCAGATGGACACCAACAGCAGACGGTCTACATCAGGTTCCACTTCTGTCAGCTTAGAACAGAAAGCTTAGGCTGCAGTGGGCACAGACTCACCAAAATTGGGTTTGTTAATACCAATCAGTGCTTGAATGCCAGAGACTATTAAGATTTTAAGATCTAAGATTTAAAGCGTTTATTGTCATATGCACAGTAAGGAAACAAGTTTCCCAGTACAATGAAATTCATTCTTTGCTGTCCACAGTGAATGCCTGACAAGTACAAATAAAACTATGTAAAAAAAGTAAAAATCAAACACATACACACAAATACGAACATAGTTTGTGAATAAAAAAAATATAGAAATATGGATTAACATTATCCACAGTTCAATTTTCATTCAATTTGCACAATGTTAATGATAGAAAATTAACAGTATGCAGTGAGATGCAGCTACTTGATGTAACAGCAGTAATAATAATAAATGTGCAATACGAGGAGGAGCAATTTAGTTCAGCTGATCTATGAGATGGATAAAACTAGTCTGTGTCTTCTAGCTACCCGTTTAAGAGTCTAAATGCTAAGGGAAAGAAGGAGTCCCTTAGTCTGGAGGTCCTGCATTTCACACTCCTGTACCTCCGTCCTGAGGGTAGGAGTGTAAACAGTCTATGTTGGGGATGGTTGAGGTAGTTAAGAATGGAGGCAGCTCTCCTGTGGACTCTGCGGTGGTAAATGGTCTGTAGAGAGGCAGTGGAGTACTGATGGTCTTCTCAGCAGTCTTCACCACTCTCTGCAAATGTTTGCGGTCCCGCATAGTAGTGCTGCCATACCACACCATGATGCAGTTGGTTAAGACACTCTCAATAACACAGCTGATCTTAAGTGGCATGTCAAAGTTCCTCAGCCATTTGTCTGTGTTGAGGGTGAGGTTCTTGTCCTCACACCATGTCACAAGACTGGCCACCTCCCTCCTGAAGGCCGCTTCCTCCCCGCCGGTGAGCCATCCTTCAGGATGATGTTGTCCAATTCTGTCAGACTGCGGTCTGCCAATCAGAAAGCAGAGAAGCCAGTCGCAGAGTGATGGGTGTAGTCCTAGTGTAGACGGTTTGTGTGTGAGTTTATGGGGGATGAACTGTAGTCAATAAAGAGCATCCTGATGTAGGTGTCTTTATCTTCCAGATGAGGAAGGAAAATATGGAGGGCAGCAGCAATGGCATCTGAGGTGGACCTGTTGGGCCTTTATGCGTACTGCAGGTGGTCCAATGTGTCCGGTATGCTGCTCTAAATATAGGCCAGCACCACTCTCTCAAAACTTTACGATGATTGGATTGAGTGCTACTGGTCTGTAATCGTTCTGGCCGGTCGAGAGGCTCTTCTTGGGAAGGGGGTTGTGTTCTTGAAGCAGGTGGGTATGGTGCTCTGACTGAGTTAGAGGTTGAAGATGGAAGTGAGTACATCAGCCAGCTCTGTAGCACAAGCTCCGAGGGCCTGACCAGGGATATTTGAGCAATATTGCTGACCATGTGCATCTCTTCAATTTACCCCAGTTCCCTATTATTGGCTATACTTCTAGCACGATGATGCACTATGTCACAAAGCAAAAGTCGTCTCTGACTGGTTTCATGAACATGACCATGAGCTTGGTGTCCTTCAGTGATCTTTTAAGTGCCTTGACCTGAATCCAGTAGATAACCATTAGAACGTGGTAGAACAGGAGATTCACAGCATCAAAGTGCTAATAAACAAATGCTGTAATTGCACCATTCGTTTTCAAAAACCTTTGGAATGCAGGCCATGAATAACTGAGGCTGTTTTGAAAACAAAGTGCAGGACCTACCCAGTTTGAGTACAGTGTTCCTAATAAAGTGCTCAGAGTGTATGATACATTCATTCATTCATTTATTTCATTTATTTATTTATTTATTTATTTTGGACTATTGATTGCAGCAATTTTAAAAGCCACTGCTCTGTAGATTGCAAGCTTATCCGTCCTCCTGGAGCTAAGAAGTGGTTCTCTGTTGTGGATGTTGTGGAGTCAATTGTTTTGTACTGTTTGGTTCTTCTTTTGCTTTAGCATACCTGATTCCGTGAAGTGGAACTGAGAGCTTCTGAAATAACTGTATTCTTTGGTTAGTGACATATCAGTGACAGCACATTTGGAAGGGAGGGTAGGCACAGAGAATTGTGGCTGAAACAGAGACACAATGAGCGGTTTTCAGGTGATGAGCGAAATCAGTTTGTTTTATTCTCTGGTTGGATATGTTATGAAACCCTAAATGATAAGCAAAGCAGCAGAAGTTAAACAATACTGTATTCTGTGTGTATTCTCCAACAAGTTTTATCTAACAGCATTCAACACATATCCAAAGTCCTCAGTTTGTGCATGGTTCAAATAGCTTCAGTGGTAAAGATTTCATTTATTCAGGTCGGTGTGTCAAGATCCTTAGTTTAGTCTAATTTTGTTCTGTTTCTCTAGCAAAGTACTAGCAAAAATGAAGCACAAGAATGTGCAGAGGAAGAGGTAGAGATTGAACAGGAGAGTGAAGAGGAAGCAGAGCCTCTGCACCAGAACGGAGAAGTGGTAGATGAAGGGGGCGGAGCCAGACGAAGCGTCCTATGCCTGTCCACAGGGGCATCTGAGTGTCAGTTGCCTGATGGAAAAGTCACACCCAAATCCAGTGAAACGGCAGGATGTGCGGATGAGCAGCTCCTTGATTCGGAGTTTGTGGAAGTTAGACGGGCCTCTAAACCGCAAACAATTGAACCGAGTGAGTGAGATCCCAACAGCAGGCACAAATCTTTATAAAAAATGAATGAAGTTTTTATTAGATGCCTCTTTATATCTTCTGCAGACACCTCCTCGACTCGACTCGACTCCTAACTAATTTTTGCCAATCATTTTAATATAAACTGTGATGAGTAGAGATTTGTACACGTTCCAGCATTTTCAATGTTGCAGTAGTCTGGATTACTGATTCTTCAATATCGTACGCATGTGTCGAGAGTGTTTCACCTTCTTTTGGCTGTCAGTTGTTCTTTCCAGTGAGGAGGAAGAGGATGAGGAGGTTGGTGGGACATTACAATCCCAAGCACCAGAGGGAGACAAAGACCCACACAGGCAGCAAAATCCTGTACAAGCTATGGAGAGGAAAAAGATCCCAGATGCACATATGCAGCCCTGTGATTTGAACAGCCAGGTGGGCATTGCGGTCACATATCCTCTCAGAAATTAAGCAGAAAACAGCCGGATAGCGCTCTTCAATTTGATAGGGCTGTTCAATATTTTATACATTAATTATAACATGATTTTTTTTAAGCTCTCTAAACATTTCCATCACATGAAGTCTCCTTTCACAAGCTGTTTCCACAAGAGAAACCTACCTGTCTGACGAATGCAAAGAACCTGCTTGGAACTGGTTGGAGTTGGCTGAAAGTGGCACTTTGCGCAATTCTTCACTCTATACTTGCCGTTATAGGAAACGTCTCTGTCAGATCTTTATCAGATTTCTGATCTCTCATCTTAACTGTTTTAACCAAAATATATAAAAAATTTCTACTAACTAATAGTATTCATTTCTTAGTAAAACACGTTATATATTTTAAACCCTCCAACCAGCACGATGTAACTGTGCAGAACAGTGTATTATTCTTGAGCAGTTCCACTATCTGAAAAGTAGGTGGTGCTGCAGCACATTCAGCTCTCCAACTCCCCACAAACATTGTGCCTTGGGTGTGGGATGTTAGGATCATGTGCCATGTTCTATTAAATCCCATATGTGTCGATCTTAAGAACTGGCTGTAATACTCTCTCATTCTCAAAACAAGGGCTGAGCCAATAATGTTTTAAATGCTCACATTGTTGAATAAAATCATGAAGATTAAAGCAAATAACGTCACTTTAGTAAGTTTCGTGCAAGGAATGACAGTCTTCCCATTCCCAAATAGTAATACAAATGAAAGGCAGTACCTTTACAAAAGAGAACAATTAGTTAACAGTCAGCTTGTTGGGATCCAGGATTTTATTGTCTCTTAAAATAAACAACACAGACAATACTGTGCCAGCTACAAACATCAGTCACTTCAGGAATCTTTGTGACGTACATACAAACAAACTCCAGCGTGCGTGCAGAGATTGAGCTTCAGAGCAAAGAGTGCTTAAATTATTCGGTCCAGTGAGGAGACATCATCTGAAAAAAGCCACTGGGGAATAAACTGGTGTTTTGATGTACTAACTGAACAGTGACACAAGCTCAAATATACCACTTACTTCTAGGTCTCTGACTTATCTCGGGTGTTTTTTTTTCCTTTCCTTTATTAGTTAGGAATCGTTTATTAAAGGTGTTCACATGCCTTTCATTGGAAAAGGGAATCACCCTAAATTGACCAATATACATGGTAATGGTTTGTGTCATTTTTGCTGTGTCCTGTTTAGGATTCCAGCTTTGAGGCCTCTGCACTAAGTGGTTGTCCGATGATGGAGCTTCAGTTCTCTGCCCTCTACATGGGAAGCCTCAGTGCTGTGACTAATGGCCTTGTAAAGGTGTGACTAATAGCTGTACAACATTTTTCTACATATATACAAATTGGCTCAGATTTAGTTCTGTATTTATAACTATATTTATTTGCTTTATTTAAAAATATTCTATTCTCTCTTTTGTAGATCACAGACGATAAGATCACCATTTCATTTAAAGGTATATAAGGTGTTTGAGACAAATTTCTCAACACGTTTGTACTCGTGTATTCAATAGCGGTTTGAAGAATTGGGCGTTGCAGGAGTCACACTGTATCTCATTAAACTCTTCAATTGTTTTAAAGAGTTAACATTTATTTGTGGAACCAATTTATGGAGCATGTAAGTGTTTGAGAGCTGTGGAAACTGGTGCAAGTTAAGATGTGTTATATCTTTTATGTTTCATTTCCTATGTAGATCCTTCAGGTTCTGAGGTAAAAGCTTCCCTGGCGACAGCACATGTACGCAAGTACAGTGTTTGGGATGGGCATTTGGTGCGGGACAGTCGTTTAGCTAAAGAAAATGAAGTGCCGCCTTCATCTGTCCTTGTCTTATGGCTGGCTGAAGTTCAAGCACGACACCTGTCCGGCGAATTGTTTGTCTTTCAGCCTGGGACACACCCATGTGAGTCAGCCATACTGCTTAAAGATGTCTAAAATAGACAGACAGTTGTTACATGAAGTGTTTGGAATAGTATAAATCAGTGTGTTTATACACTCCGCAGTTTGTTCATACACTCCACCCCATGTTTTTTCTCTCTCCTGTCTTGCTCTGTGCTGAAGGTGAGGGTAGCACATGTGTTGCACTCTGTGTATGTGAACCCTTGAATGGAGTACAGGGTGCTTTGCTTGCCTCTATAATGGACATAGTAGGTCTCAAACTTGGAAATGCTGAGCTTCTGTCCCCGCTGACACACCCTGACAGTCTGAAGGTTCTGCAGAACAGCCCAGACTCACACATCCTCCAACTGTTGCTTCCCAGGGCAGTCACACATGCTGTCTCGTGTGAGTCCGGGACTGCGCCAGCACCAGCTAGCACAACTACAACCTCGACTAAGGTGTGTGATGCGCCTGTGCCTTTTGTGGTATTGTTTATACAGGCAGCACCAAATTATTATATTAGTACATTTTATCACATTTAATACTTAAACTATTTATCACCTTATTTAGCATTTTCTCTCAGCTACATGGGAGATTTGATGTACCATAAAATATTAAAAATAAATGCAAATAATCCTTCGGATATATATATATATATATATATATATATATATATATATATATATATATATATATATATATATATATATATATATATATATATGAGATTTAAAACCAAGATCCACTATAAATGTTATCTACCTTATGAAACATTAAAGAAAGCGCTTTAGCAGAAGCTGCATCAAATCTTAATTGTGCAGATTAAACAAAAATCATTGCATTGTGTGTGTAGGTCCAGGATTCAGATGGTCAGCCAAACTCCAGTGTCTACACCTTGTGTCAAAGCAGAGGTCCGGGTGCTTACAGTGTGTCCTTGGTGCATAAACCTGGAACAGATTGGACTCCATACCGGCACTGTGGTCCTGCACGAAGGTACACAGTCCAACTGTAACCACCTGTAACCAACATACCACAGAGTCAATGTCTGCTACTTTATCATTAGTCAATTTTTTCAGTCTTGGATTTTAGAGCTCATTGCTGTACCACCATATCATGATGAAGAAATGTATGTAATGTGAAATTGTTTACTTAAACCAGCGGCGTCCAATCTTATCCAGAAAGGGCTGGTGTGGGTGCAGGTTTTCATTCCAACCAAGCAGAAGCCACACCAGAGTCTACTAAAAGCCAAGAACAACTGATTAAACAGGTGGAATCAGGTGTGGGTTCTGCTGGTTTTGGAATGAAAACCTGCACCCACACCAGCTCATTGTGGATAAGATTGGACACCGCTGACTTAAACCATAAACCATGTTTGTAAGTGTGGTAAGCTTTGCTCCTGATTTTGCAGAGAATATGGAATAGATGTTTCCTTAAACATTGAGCCGGTTGATTCTATCTTATTTCAGGTTGATCCAGTTTCCTCCACCACCATCCAAAGGAGCCCTAACTGTGACAACTGAAGACCTGGAGTGCTTAGATAGCGGAGAGTTCCTCAACGATGTCATCATCGATTTCTACCTCAAGTAAGATGCTGCATTCACATCACAGTTTGGACCCAAACGCACTGCTAATTCTAATGCACATTTAGATTGTGAAAATGTCCTGTATCATTATTGTATGTTGAGACACAACATGTGCGCTACTTTAAAATATAACTGTTTGCAACCTGTGTTAATAAATCATTGTGCAGCTGAGTGCACAATTTTGAATCTTGTTTAGACCCAGATTGAACGTTAAAAAAACTGCTTCCCATACAGTGGGGCTCGAAAGTTTGGGCACCCCAGGTAAAAATTAGTATTAATGTGCATAAAGAAGATGGAAAAATCTCCAAAAGGCATCAAATTACAGATTAGACATTCTTATAATATGTCAAAAAAAGTTAGATTTTATTTCCATCATTTACTCTTTCAAAATAACAGAAAACAAAAAAAATAGCGTCTGCAAAAGGTTGGGCACCCTGCACAGTTAATACCTTGTACTGCCCCCTTTGGCAAGAATCACAGCTTGTAAACACTTTTTGTAGCCAGCCAAGAGTCTTTCAGTTCTTGTTTGAGGTATCTTCGCTCATTCTTCCTTACAAAAGTCTTCCGGTTCTTTGAGATTTCTGGGCTGTCTGTCACACACTGCTCTTTTAAGGTCTATCCATAGATTTTCAATTATGCTGAGGTCAGGAGATTGTGAAGGCCATGACAAAACCTTCAGTTTACGCCTCTTGATGTAATCCACCGTGGATTTTGAGGTGTGTTTAGGATCATTATCCATTTGTAGAAGCCATCCTCCCTTTAACTTCAGCTTCTTCACAGATGACATCAAGTTAGCGTTCCAAAATTTGCTGAAATTTTATTGAATCCATTTTTCCTTCTACTCGTGAAATGTTCCCTGTGCCACTGGCTGCAATACAACCCCAAAGCATGATTGATCCACCCCCATGCTTAACAGTTGGACAAAGGTTCGTTTCATTAAATTCTGTGCCCTTTCTTCTCCAAACGTACCTTTGCTCATTCCGGCCAAAAAGTTCTATTTTAACCTCATCGGTCCACAGAACTTGTTTCCAAAATGCATCAGGCTTGTCTATATGTTCATTTGCAAACTTCAAACGCTGATTTTTGTCGTGAGGACGTAGAAGAGGTTTTTTTCTGATGACTCTTTCATGAAGACCATATTTGTACAAGTATCTCTTTATAGTGCAATGGTGTACCTCAACTCCAGTGTCTGCCAGATCTTTCTGGACGGATTGTGTAGTCAAACGTGGGTTTTGACTTGCTTTTCTCACAATCCTGCGAGCTGTCCTGTCTGATATTTTTCTTGGTCTTCCAGATCTTGCTTTAACTTCCACTGTTCCTGATGACTGCCATTTCTTAATTACATTCCAAACAGAGGATATAGGCATCTGAAAATGCTTTGCTATCTTCTTAAAGCCTTCTCCTGCTTTGTGAGCGTCAACTATTTTCAGTTTCAGTTTTCTAGACAACTGCTTAGAAGAACCCATGATGCTGATTGTTGGGGCAAGGTCAGATGAGTCTGGGCATTTAAAACCTGGTCTTTCCAGACGATGATTGAGAACAATCCATGACACTGTCAGGTCTCAGCTTTCCAAAGGGGGTGGTGCATGCTATAAACGCTGCAGGGTGCCCAAACTTTTGCAGACACCATTTTTTTGTTTTCTGTTATTTTAAAAGTGTAAATGATGGAAATAAAATCTAACTTTTTTTTGACATATTATAAGAATGTCTAATCTGTAATTTGATGCCTTTTGGAGATTTTTTTTTCCATCTTTTCTTGGCTTCTTTATGCACATTAATACAAATTTTCGAGCCCCACTGTAGGTGTACAGTTCACCTTTAAAATAGCCTCCCATAATCATTTAAAAGCTTTTATGCTATGGCCTTAATGTTAAAATAGCTCCAAATTGATCTTTTATAGCAAGCTCAAGACCTTATATCCCCTTTTGATAAACCCTCTAGTATTAAACTTTCATTTGTAAAATTAGGTGAATTTTATATTTGCAAGTTAGTAGATCTCCAGGAGAACTCACAAACAGCAGAGAGATCAGAAAAGCAGCTATCAGAAGACCTCAAAATGAAATTGGTAAACTTTCATAAAGCTGGAGAGGGTCATAAAAAAGCATTTAGGGAAACAAGCACCGACTGTGAAGACCATAATACAGAAATGGAAGAAACATAATAACTCTCCCAAGGTATGGAAGACCAAGACAAATAACCTGAAAGAGCTGCTAGGAAACATGCTTGAGAGCTACGAAAAAAATCCAAAACAAACAGCAGGGGACCTGGAAAAGGTTCTTAGAGGCAAGTGGAATAAAAGTCCACCTCTGTACAGTCGAGCTCAGTCTACACAAGTCTGAAATTTTGGAGAAAGCAGCACACTTGGAATATTCTAAAGAGCATGTGAACAAACCAAATAAGCTTTGGAATAAGATTAGATTGTGGTATAATTTTCCATTATTTCACTACCACTTTTTATACAATCCTGGAACTTTTTTTTGTTGCTTTTGTTGGTTAAGGATGAACAAATGAGCATTTATAAAAATGTTTTTTGGTCATTTCAAAGTAAGGGGATGTAAACTTTTGCACTCATCTGTACATGTGTTTGTGTATGTTGTAGGTATCTGCTGGTACAGAAGGCACCTCGTGCTTCAGTGAGAAGATCTCACATTTTTAGTAGCTTCTTTTACAAGCAGCTCACACGGCGTGACAACGCTAATGAAGACAGCACCAGCACACCGTAAGTGGGCGAAGAAGTTGGTGGAAAGGGCAGAAAACCACAAATCTTGAACTGGATTACAGCTTTCAGAAAAGTACTGAATAACACAAATATATATTTTCATTCCTTGACCAGTCAGACTGCAGCTTATAAGAACAAGAACCCTCAGTGATGATGTTGTTATTATGCTGTATTATGAGTGAACGCAGCCCAAGCTATTTTTATGGAAATAAGCCAGATGATTTGGTTCATTTGTGTGTATCTGCATGCAGAATTGTCTTTGTGTGTGTTTTAGAGCCCAGCTCAGGAGGCACCAGCGGGTAAGGACATGGACACGTCATGTGGACATATTCGAGAAGGACTTCCTGTTTGTGCCTGTCAATCAAGAGTGAGTAAAATTCTGCGTAGATATTAAAGGATCATGCACAGCTTCTTTTGCTTGCATGAGATTTCTGTCTATTTGTATTAAATTAGCTGTAATATCATAGATAATTTGCTGACTTTTGTCATGTTTGTTATTGTAGAGCTCACTGGTACCTAGTAGTTGTGTGTTTCCCCGGGCTGGATGAGCCACAGTACGTGGAGAGAGGAGGCCATGTCTCAGATCATGATGGGACTGAAAACTCCAGTGATTCCACCGTTCAGAGTGAATCTCAGCATGGTGATGGAGACACAAATTCAGGTTCATTCTGAATGAATGATATTTATTAAGCATTATCTGTGTTTTCTTTTTGTTTATTATCGTACATTAATGGCAAACGTTTCCTTTTTCACCATAGATGAAAACTCTTCAAGGTCTGTTTCTGCTCCTGGTCCACCAGTAAGTGCCTGAAATATTTAATACAAAAGTATGTCATGTTTTCCTACTGTATAATATGTGCGTGTTGATATGCTGAACACTTTCACCATACATCTTTAGACCTGCACAGAAAATACCTGCCAACGACAGACTGTCTGTAAGAGGTATGTGTGAGACTTTGTGTTTTTTTTTTACCATAAGTTTTGACATGGTGCAGCCTACCACTATGTGGAGGTCTACGTTTACTTTCCATTAAAGGTGCCCTTCCACACAAAACCGTTTTTGCTTGGATTTTTTTATATGTGTTAGGTCCATATGTGTTTGTGTTGTGTCGTGTTTGTGTTGGGTCAGTTCTAGCCACTTAAAAGAAATAAGGAGAGAAATCAGGTCAGTTGGAAAAGCTGCTCAGTGTGACGTAGTAATGATTGAGCTCATTACTATTCATGAGCTCTCCCACTTGAGACCGCGCCCCCAGAATTCGTGTAGCTCAGTGAGTTTCCTTTACAGCAAGGATGGCTGAACGTCAACGGGCTTGTGAAGAAGCCATTCTGCCGCAATTCAAGGTGATTGTGAACAAATTTCCTCTAGCCTAGGCTACTTATTGCGCTGGGTGAATGAATAGTCATGCTCTCATGTCCTAGCGGTTAGCCAATCGGAGCCAAGCAGCATAGCTCATTTGAATATTCATGAGAACTGGCGCAAGAGCTGAGTCCTCCTGCAGGATTTCTATACCACACTAGAATGGCTTGAAACAAGGTAACCAAGGAATTATTTCCACAAAAAAATGTTACAGAGTTCATGGTAAACTTCAGACATTACCACAAAAGTAATGAAATACGTGTGGCAGGGCACCTTTAATGTTAAATACATGTGGCTTTTATTTTTGTTATGTATTTTTTTCTGTTGATGAATTAAGAAATATTACTCAAATAAATAAAAAACATAAGTATTTTTTTATCTTAGATTATGCAGATTATTCACCATATATACACATCTGTAAATTACTGTTTATAAGAATAGCCATATATTTGGATACAGCACATATCCTTCTGTAAATTTCAGTAAATCTGTATATTATGTTCATAGTACACACACATCTGTAAAATACTTCCATATTACCACTTTATTTAACTTATTTAAATCTTGTAAACACTGTATATCCTGCACTTGCTACTATTGCACTCTGGTTAGACCTAAACTGCATTTCGATGCCTTGTACTTGTACATGTGTAATGACAATAAAGTTGAATCTAATCTAATCTAATCTAATACCAGTCTCGTACCTAGCAAATTAGTTGCTACTTTAGCAATGATAACGTGGAGAATTTAACGCTACTTTAGAATAAAATGTATTAATACAGGTAATAAATGTGTCACTGACATATCTGCAGACCCTGCATTCTCATTATGGACTCCCTGAAGCTGTCTGTTCACGAGCGTATCTTCAAGCTCCTGCGCGAGTAAGTGTCTTTATCATCGTCTGATTAGCCGGTTCACTTTTTAATCATGAGACAAAAGGACTTGGTATTGCATCTCTATTTAAATAATTAACACAACTATTCTAAATCAGAGCTCTAGGATATTCTCACTGAGCACTTTATTAGGAACACCCGTACATCTGCTCATTCATGCAATTGTCTAATCAGCCAACTGTGTGGCAGCAGTGCAGTGCATAAAATCATGCAGATAAGATTAGCAGCTTCAGGTAATGTCAGGTGATGTAATCAGCCATCAGAATGGGGAGGAATTCCATCCAGTTTAACATCTTCTAATGGCTGCTTCCAGCATGATGATGCACCGTATCATATCAAAGCAAAAATCATCTGAAACTGGTCTCATGAACGTGACAATGAGTTCAGTGATCTTTGGGATGTGGTAGAACAGGAGATTCACAGCATGAATATGCAGCTGAACAATCTGCAGGAATTTAATGACGCAATCATCTAAACATGGACCAGAATCTCATCGGAATTTTCCTAACATGGAATCAATGCCATGAAGAATTTGTTTTGAGAGGAAGGTGTGATGCTTTGCGTAGTATTAGTGTAGCATTGCTAATAAAGTGCTCTGTGATTTTATATATTCTGTTTACTAGGAATGGCAGTAGCAATAGCTAATAACTCTAGGCTCGAGGGTTTTGAATTAGACAGTTTTTTGTGACTAAATTTATACTAAAAAGGTTCAATACAGTAAAGAACCTAGAACTAAACCCTGTGGTACTCCTGAGTGAATTGAATTTGAATTAAGACCCATTCTTCTCAACATTTTGGTAAGTTACACACTGCTTAGGCTAAAAGATTTCAAAGCTTTAAATAAATTTTAGTGTTCAGAAAACCTGTTCGAGATTTGTGTTTGAGAATTAAAAACATTTATATATTTTTACATACTGTTTTTTTCCTATTTGTGTGTTTAGGTATCTGCAGGCGGAGTGGGAGGTAAAAAGAGGTGGACATCGAGACTTTAGTGCAGAGTGGATGGTGGGATCCCACTGCAGAGTTCCCCTGCAAGACAACAGTAGTGACTGTGGTCTTTATTTACTGCAGTATGCAGAAAGCTTTTTACAGGTAAACACACATTTTAATTACATAGACATTTGCTCATCTGCTGTTCTTGGTTAATGAATGGGAGCAAATAAATGTACTGTACATGGGCTTTCTATTTTTGCAGGATCCTGTAGTGCACTTTGACCTTCCACTGAAGCTAGAGTCTTGGTTTCCACGACAGAAAGTACGTAAGAAGCGTGAGGAGATTCGAGATCTTGTGTTGCACCTGTACCGATTTCAGCAAGGCTCTCTGGGAAACTACAGCTCAGATGATGGAAAAGAAACAGGAATATAATTTAGTAACATGGAGCATTAAGGAAAGTTATTATTTTTTATTTTATTTATCACAAATCATTTCATTTTTTTAGGCCTTCTATGTGTTTCTATGCTTTTGTACACCTGAGTGGCAAAACTGTAATAAATTTTACATCATGTGAAATATCGTCTTGTTTACTCACAAACACCTTGTAAATTGTGAAGGATCCTAAATAACTCTGTGTGTTTAAAACCTGGGCTTGTATTCATAAAGATTTTTAGTCCAAAGAGTTTCCCCTAGTGATGTAATTCTGAGAAAATTCTTAGAATGTGGGCATTTCCCCCTGAAATGAAAGAGAAGATCCAAGTAAAGATAAAAGTTATTCATAAAGCATTTTAACCCTCAATAGAGCCCTTTGGGTCAAAAAGTGTTAGGAGCAGTGAGGAGGACATTTAAGAGGCTTAAGAGTTTCTTTAGCAGAGGAGTAAATGTCCGAAAGAGGTGAAGAGGGAGAAGAAATGTATTAAATGTATTGTATACAATAATTAATAATAATAATAGTGAGATAAAAAGAGGCTACAGATCCTGTAGTGATTATTTATGTGATCAATCATATTTGAGGTGACATCTCTGTCTCTCTCTCTCTCTCTCTCTGTGTGTGTGTGTGTGTGTGTGTGTGTGAGTGTGAGTGTGAGTGTGAGTGTGTGAGTGTGAGTGTGTGAGTGTGAGTGTGAGTGTGAGTGTGAGTGTGAGTTGCTCAGTGGTTAAGGTGTTTGACTACTGATCAGAAGGTCATTGGTTTGAATCCCAGGTCCACCAAGTTGCCACTGCAGCGCCCCTGAGCAAGGCCCTTAGCCCTCAATTGCTCATGTGTATAAACTGAAATAAGACAATGTAAGTCACTCTGGATAAGAGTCCGCTAAATGATGTAAATGTAAATATATATAATGTCAAAATGCCATATTGGCATGTAAATATAAACATTTCTGGTGCTATGAGAGTTTTATCTTTAAAAGAAGGTGTCATACCAACTAACAGCCCCACCTCCTCTCCAAGATAAAAGGTTTTGTATTGTCTTTGCTCAGAGTTGTTCTGAGATTAATCCTGAATCACTCTTAAGCTAAGATTCCTTTTAAGCTAAATTAGGAGCTCTCTGAGATCATTATTAGAACCTTTATGAATACGGGGCCCTGGTCTGTAAGTAGACCGTCTCAGCTAGATCACCTTAGTGTGTTAGCTTTTACACGTGTGATTGGGTTGAAGAAGGGATGAGTAGTGGGTGTGGTTTCATCTGGCTTTCTAATAAGTAGCCAATAATGTGAAAATGTATGTTTAAGACTAATCAGACAGGCTGAGATTAGACGAAACTAACACCCAGGATACTCACTCTGCTTGTTGAGAGAAAGTGTAATTTGTAAATATACAGTATGTATCCTGTATACATCATGTATTTGTGTGCTTATATGCGTGTGGATAGCATTTGAAATAACAGCAGTTCTGATCTTTGAAATCATTTGCCTGTGCTTGCAGCATTAATGCAAGACCATGCTCTGTAGTTGTTTTAAAGGGAAGATAAGATAATCAATTACACTAAAGAGTTTCTAGCAACAATCAAGGACTTCTTTCTCTATCTTTCTTTGTCAATTACTCCTTAACTCCATTCGCTCTAGGTACTTATTGAGTAGCTCTAAAGGATTACCAAACAAGATTAGAGAGCAACACAGTGCATGGTACCATCTGTCCATTTACAGCAGGGGTTTTGTCACCACAGACATTACAGACCAAATGTCATCAAAACAGTTCTGTAGGAAGATCCTCAGTTAACTAATGAGTCACAGATAGTGAGCTGTGGCAGGTCCATGAAACCATGGGATTACTCCTTGCAGTGTTGTAATAACACTTTTTTGTTTTAATTATTTTAGTCTTGGTAGCAGACCAGAGGGTTCTCAACATGTGGCAGCATGTATGGACTTCCACTTTGTGCTTTATTGCCAGTGTTTCTGCTGTGGGTCAGTTGGAAATTAGTACTGGTATGTATCTCCGGTAGTTCTCAAGCTCCATTTGTCTCTCGTTGTATGTAGAACAATCCTGCTGAGATTTTGCAATTAACCATCTGGAAACTATTACATACAGATTTTGAAACCAAATGTTAATCAAGGTTAATTCTACAAAAAGGTGTCCAATTGTAGATCTTTTTGCTAAGGAATTAACGATATATGAACCTGAAGACGGTCATTGAAGACTATGAATTTGTTCTCCGAGATCTGCTGCGCACACAAACTGTGTACTGCAAAAAAAAAAAAAGATTCAATAATGTTTCGACTAGCAAGGGTTATCTGATTGGATTTCATATGACTATCTATGATAAATGTTATTAATAAATTGTTATAAATTTGCATTAGTTTTTTTAGGACAGTGGACCCCAGGAGTGCAGTTGAGACTGCTTAAGTCATTGTGGTGAACATTTTTTTTTTAGTTTATGTAACTGTTTAATCAAGAGCATCTTTTGCACAGGAGTGAAATATTGCAGATGGAATAATTAACCTTGTGAGTCTGAGACAGTCAATTTTGCATTACTGCAGTTCATCTCACAAACTGAATTCATAAAAAAATATATTCATTAGTGTAATGTTAATATTTATAATATAAAAATAAAATATATGACATTTTCCAGATTTAAAAGATATTTACAGAGCTTTTATAACTCCACATATATTTATTTTAGAATAGAACACTCCAAACTCTTTGCTTGTTTTTGCTGGGGCTTTTTATAGAGGAAGTTAACTGGGTCCCTAAACTAAGAGAGCTGGACAAATTCTCTCAAAGCTCTGATATTTCATTGGCAGAATCTCAATCCCAAGCAATTTCTGAAGTACTTGATGAACGTGGACTTCTGCTACGACAGAAACGAAAAGTCCTTCTGTCCAGCGGAGTGCAACTCTGTCCCCAGGAGACAATACAGCAAGCCATAGCCAGCCATCTCAAATATTACCAGCTAAGAGGTGAGAATGCTGTCGGCTGCTTATGCCAATATCCACTCGTTGACTAGCAAATGATTTTGTTTGCAATTAATTACAATGAACAAACCGTAATTCAGACAGCTGATTTATGGTAGCATTACATTATCACTGTGTATTATCAGTAATATGAGTTATTTGTGTTAGCTGCTGGAATCAGACATAGTGATGGGTTCTACATTGGATTCCCCAAGAGCCCACGTGTCATTTCTCAAGCAACATTCTAAAAAAACTAGATGTCATTATAGATCATGAAGTCTCTTGTTAGAACTTATTACCCAATTGCTATTTATACCACAGCTTGCAGGCATTTTTAGAAGCAGCCATATTTGTGCTAGCATGAACATATGTTTTACCAAGCAGATAGAAACGCATTCATTTAAGTCATTATGGATATAAGAATAAATATACATTTATAATTGTTCACTGCTGAGATTGCACATGGACAGGAGAATCCAGGCAAAGCACAAAGAACCTAACCCGAGCTATAAGCTGTTAATTCTCCAATAGAGACTTTACAGATTATACTGTATATCTGGCTTAACTCTAGAGTTTCATGACTCATGATCAGGGCTGTACTGATAAAATAAAAACAAACAAACAAAAAACTAACCGGTAAATACAATTTTTTCTAACAACATACAATATGCAGGCTGCACAAATAAAGAGTTTGTACAAATTGAATAAAATTGGGAAAATAATAACAGCCATGTCAGTATGTTATGAATTAAAATTAATTAACAGCATCCAGGCTGTTAGTCAGTCTAGAAGTTGTTGCTTTTAGGTTTCTGTATGCGAAAGAAGGAGAATATTAATCACAGAATAATAATATCAAAGTTTAAGGAGTTAAACGTACGCAGTAGAGTTCTCACTCACTCACTCACTTTCTACCGCTTATCTGAACTACCTCGGGTCACGGGGAGTCTGTGCCTATCTCAGGTGTCATTGGGCATCAAGGCAGGATACACACCCTGGATGGAGTGCCAACCCATCGCAGGGCACACACACTCTCATTCACTCACGTTATCACACACAACGGACAATTTTTCCAGAGATGCCAATCAACCTACCATGCATGTCTTTGGACTGGGGGAGGAAACCGGAGTACCCGGAGGAAACCCCCGAGGCACGGGGAGAACATGCAAACTCCACACACAAGGCGGAGGCGGGAATCAAACCCCCAACCCTGGAGGTGTGAGGCGAACGTGCTAACCACTAAGCCACCGTGACCCCCACGCAGTAGAGTTGTCCAAAGCAACCAACATCAGAGTTCTTTTAGCAAGTTCTTTTCTTCCTTCTTACTCCAAAAGAATAATTGTGATGAAAAACAGTATACTCAAGTGTATTTCTAGTGTTTACAGCACTAGAAAATTTGAAGTCCTGTTTATATCCTAACAAAGGTTTTGCATAATTCTGATGGATGTATTGAATTAAAATGTATTTTGATGTCCATAAAACAGAGCCAACACGAATCCTGTTCTGCTTTCCGAATAAACAAACTAAACTCTGTTTACGAAGAGAAAAAAAAAAAAAAAGATTACCTTGCTTGCATTGATTATCAGCTTAATATTATATACACATGATTGAATGACTATAATCTTTTCCACCAGTTTTATTTCACTGGTTTTCTGCCAGATGTAGCTTTTCGTTTTAGTAAAGATCATGTAGGAGTTGTTGCACTGGAACTTTTTTGCAAATACTTCCAACTTTGTGAGCTCATATAAATGGTTACTTCATGAATGTACCAGACACTGCAGTTCTGACTAATGACAAAACTGTTCACACTCACTCACACATATGCAACACCCCAATCAAACAAACACAGGTCATTGCACTATACTTGGATCGGACATCTGGATTTCTGCTTGGTTGAATTACCTGGGTTAGTGTTTATACGCTTGTAGAAGTGCACTTTTGTGCTTTGTACAACTGTAGACAGCTGCTTTGCCTTGCAAACACAAACCAGAGTAACACCAACGCAGAAAATAAAAAACATATGTTCAGTTATGTATTGTAAATAGAAAAAGGGACAATGTCCCAAAGTGTCTAAAGCCTTAGATCCAAAATATGGTTTCAGTGTTCTGCCTTGGTAAAAACAAATTAAATTAAAGTATGTATAAAGGGCTTTTGTTTTCTATGCATGTAAAATGTCTTTGTGTGTCCTTATATCTGGTGGAATAAGCATGGCGCAAATATTTGATAAAGTAATTTGGCATTTGGCAGCAAGTCTTATACAGAATCGCTATCAGTGAACACATCGATACTGGCTCACTGGTCAGAGACTAAGAATCCCATCAGTCTATAACTCTATTGGTGGATAACTGTTCAGAGGTAGATAACTAGCAGTGTTTCCTGCTGGAATCTTGTTTAGAATGCAAATGGACCACCAACACGTTTGATAAACAATCAATTCCAAACTCTCATGTGAAGTGCTTCTAGGAAAGGACTATATGATAAGATATTAGAAATTAGACATAAAAAAAATTGCATAGTTAAAGATAACTGATGGGTCTTCTCTTTTTGTGGAGACAAAATTACAGGACATTCGTGTCACAGTTTTGACATAAACCTTAAATAAATGCTACATCACACAGTTCGTGCAATGAATGTACAGTAACTACTCTTCAAATAGAGATATTTTTTATTGTAACATAGTTCTATATAGTACTGTATCTTTGTAATGTGTGTGTATATATATATATATATATATATATATATATATATATATATATATATATAAATACACACACACACACACACACACTGTATATATACACTGTATATATAACGTTCTGGTTTAATTCTTCTGAAGCTCCACTTTTCTATTCTGGTGACATCTATAATAAACTAGCCAAATGACCTACTATATAACGGTAGAACAATTTGCATTTAGGATATCGTCCTGGATTTTGGTCATTAAATGAACACAATTGAGGAAAGTATTTGTTTGTCTCAAAAGTGTACAAAAGCTCCATCTTTATATAAAGGCTAGTATTTTAGTGTACAATTACCCAAATCAGGATTTATTCTTAATACTTCCATCACAAGTGACAGTTGAGGGTCCTTATATCATCATATCTAATCTGGAGCCTGATTACTGCTCTTCTGGAGCCTGATTACTGCTCTTGTATGTTCCACTTGTTTGTCGTTGAAGGTATCTGCTGGCCCTCAAGCTGGACCTTGAGTTTGTTTACATATCTGCTTTCTTTTGTGTTCCATTGCTTCATGTTCTTTAGAGTCTTTAGTTCATTATTTGTTAGCCGTCAACTTTTGTATATTTTTGAAACAGTGTGCCAGGAGGTGGTACGGGAAGCTTTCAAGATTTTCTTGGACCGCCTACCAATAGATGAGGAATATGAGCACTGGATGAGCCAATGTCAGAGCGGGACAGTCAGTGCAAGGGAGATTGGCATTACAATCAGCCAATCAGAGGAACATCTTGCTCTGATTTACACTGTACGTATGAGTGTAGTTGTGTGACTGCCTGTGTGACTATGAAAAAGTTGTAGTGATGAAGAATACAGAACGTATTCGGACATGTGTGTAGGTAGATTTGTGGGAGCTGGTCTCTATGATGTCCCTTTTCATTTATTTCTGCAGAGGCTGATTCAAACTGGACTGAAAAAGTAAGATATGCCAAAAGCTATCCATCTTTGCATGTCCTCATTGCAGTCAGACCCAACAGTACATTTTCTTTTCTATTTCTCTGTAATATCCTCAGACATAATGCCATTTAAATCATTCTTAATCCCTGTTTCTCTTTTGTATTCAGTGACACAGTTAAGACCCATGTGTGCAGGTATGTGCTGTGTGCTCTTAACCCCAAGCTCTGACCATCAACTTACATCACATATGGGCACTTGAAAGATTTACAGAAAGATATACAATGGAAGTCTTGTCAGAAATCTTTTTTTTTTTTTTTTAATTAATTAATTAATTAATTAATTAATTTATTTTTTATTATGCAAACAGACAATTACAATATTTACAGAAGAGAAATTAGATGCAAAATACAAATACAAAGACCAACAAAACAAAACGTATGTGTGTGTGTAACTGTAAGTGTAACTGGGTGTGGGAGTGGAGATATATGAATGAAGGAGCATGTAGGGAAGTCTAAATTCAAAACAGCAACATCCTATTGTCAAAAAAAAAAAAAAAATCCTATAGAATTCCAATATGAAACCTGTACAGGATTAATTAGAATTTCGAATATATTTTGGATTCAGACCTATAAGATTTCTGTAGTTCGGAGTACAGTTCATCTTATAGGACAAGACATAAATATCCTTTAGGATCACTTCTACAGGATTTTTTAAAGGGATCCATTTGGGTTCCTATCCAGGTATATATGTAATTTCACAGTGACATTTCTAAGAATCCTAAAGGGGCACACATTAACATTGTATTTGCTAAACTAATACCACCTTTTTTTTTACTGTATCATGAAATTTGATCATTCTTACATCAGATTTTTGTACAGAAAATATCACCTTAAGTAGAACACTGATCGACCTGCAATAAGATCAGAAACAACATAGGATACAGCAGCAGAGAGCTTAGTGCTGTTTTTTGGGGGTGTTGATCAGAAAACAAATAAGAAAAACACTAATTCTTTAGTTTAGTTAAACACTTTGTGTTTTTAAATCATTTAAGAGCAAATGGATAGTTATTTGCATATTTAAAATAGATGTTAAAGCAGCCTGTTTTGTGAATGCAAATGACTGGAAATTGACTTGATTTAGTGCAAATGAAGTATGATTTGTGTATGCACAGAGTTCTCCTCTGACCTGATGCTGTATCTCATTTCTCAGGCCTCAGTGTGAGTCATCCAAAGAGCAGGACATCAGTCCTTCAGGTGTGTCCTGCAAATTTTGCTCTGTGTAAATGTTCATAGTGTGTACTGATAAACTGTGATTCACATGCCAGTCACGTTTCTAAAACAAGTCTCCCTGATTCGATGTAGATGGCGCAGTGGAAAAGCTAACAACAGAGGTCATTTCAGACACAATCCTGGATAAAATGGGCTTAGAACCTTGGGAAATTACAACAGCATCATTTGGTACCACAATTTCAGAAGTGCATAGTGAGGTCAGTGGTGGCTCAAATTTAATTTGCTTCTAACAGGTAATGGAGCTCTTTAACCAGGACGCTGTTGGCTTTTACCTCTGTTGGGATAACCTTACACAGAATTTTAGTGGTTGAAGATAAGGCTCTCAGAAATACTTACAGAAATACTTACAGTATGAAAAACTACAGATTCCTAAAACCCTGAGTGTCTATGCTCAAATGACCTATTAACCACTGCTGTGTAGTGTGACATGACAGTGACATGACTTCTGAACATGGACACAAGAAAACACATTTACATTTACATTACATTACAAAATGACATTTTTTGGCCACTGGTTAAAAGAGCTTATGTATTTTGTTCATATGGATTGGTTTCAATGTATACTGTGTGTACCAGGCCTAAAGAAATCTGTGGTTGCAGGTTAATAATGAAATAGAGCCTGTGCAACATGCAGCAGTAGAACATAGAATGAATCTCACTGGGATACTGAAAGGAGAGCAATGGAGTGTACAGCTCTCAGACCCAAACAGCGACCGATATTACACAATCTCTCAGCAGTTTAGTGAGAAGGTGAATTGTTTATTCACTCAAACATAATCACTCTTACACCTCTATTTTATATATTATCATATTACCTCAGTTTATATCAATGTGTTTCAATGTGGTCTCTCCAGGTTTCAGGTGCATTGGAGAAGCTGAACGAATTCAAGGGCATATCTATCCTGGACCTCAGGTAGGAAGACGTTATGAACTTTTCTTTTTGGAGTTATATGTATAATAGAATACATGTACACTGATGTTTACTGATACGTACAACATTTGTATATACACTATATTATATTTGACCCAGTCAGGGTAATTCGATCAGTTCCATTGAACATGTCCTGTACTTCTTCTCCATCCTGCTTGTGTTTTTCTTCAGGCCTCATCTGGAAACTTCTGGGTGAGTCCAGTTTTTCTAACTGATTTACTTGCTTAAATTTCCTTCTTATAACTGAATGTCATGGTTCTGCATGTCTAATTTTAGTGTGTGTGTGTGTGTGTGTGTGTGTGTGTGTGTGTGTGTGTGTGTGTGTGTGTGTGTGTGTGTTTGTGTGTGTGTGTGTGTGTGCTTATTGAAGTTGTTGTGATATTAATTTATTGCCTAGTTTTGGATCGGCAGATGGTTGAATAACAGCTACATAGTTTTTCTTTTCTGGAAATCTAAAATGTCTTATTGTCCTAAATCATCCATCTGAAATATTTTGAGTTGTTATAAAAACACCAGTATATTACAAGACATTGCAGTATAATTTCTTCATAACAATGACCTTCGATGGTTGCCTAATAGTGTGGATGTAATGTTAGTGCAGAATATTATGGACTAAAGCATAGATATGCACTTGTTTTCTCTTCACAGTGGAGAGTCTGTATTGGTGAACTATGTAATCTTACTGCACACAAGGGGACACAAGATCAGCAGTGAAATTCTAGACTTCGTCAACATGCAGTTGAACGTGGTGGAGAGAAACTTTAGCAATTCAGAGATGCCCACTGTTCAATACAGGATGAATGACCTACATGTGTATACCACTGAGGCTCTGCTTGGTACACAGGGCTGTGAGCTCTCATTAATAACTTTGAATTAATTGAGTTTTTGTAGTATTTGTAGTAGTCTAATGTTGATTTATTATTTGAAACCTTTCCAGGGAAAGCCCAGCTCACAAATGGACCACAACAACCAGAGATAATGGTAAAGTAAAATAAGCTTTAATAAGTAACTTTGGGAATGGTTTGTTAAATTTATAGTTTAATTGCAATCTTCATGAAACAGGTTGGTGCTTATCACTTATATTACAGCAGCAATAAACAATCATTCCCTCAATAGTCCATGTTTGTTCACTCTTTTGTATAAGTCAACACAAATATAACGCAGCTAATCACATTATCAAGCCATTACAAAGTACAAAGTCATCTGTACTGTAGACTTTCCCATAGAGGAAAACTTAAAGATTGTGACAGAGCCCCGACACAGGAGACACTCCTCCTATAGATGTTAAACAATCATCTACCAGAAAAATAGACTGTTAGTTGTTACTATGTTTGTCTCACACATCCAGGGTTGGAGGTGTGATTCCCTCCTCTTCCCTGTGTGTGGAGTTTGCATGTTCTTCCTGTGCTTTCAGGGTTTCCTCTGGTTACTCTGGGTCCCACTCCCAGTCCAAAGAGTTGCAATGTAGACTGACTGGCATCTCTAAATTGTCTGTAGTGTGTGATTGTGCCCTGTGAGGTACCGGAGTACCCGAAGGAAACCCCCGAGGCACAGGGAGAACATGCAAACTCCACACACACACAAGGCGGAGGCGGGAATCGAACCCCCAACCCTGGAGGTGTGAGGTGAACGTGCTAACCACTAAGCCACCGTGCCCCCCTACATTTTAACCATTCGTTGTTGTCTTAGATTATGTGTAACATCTGCCATTCACTACCTGTGAATGGGGTTTACTATAGCAATGATAATGTATTAGAAATTCATATACAGTAAGCCTGTGATTTCTGTTGCAGCCAGCACTACGGTCCTAGTTGTGCTATGATAGAAATTTTGTCAACATAAATCATTCAAATCAAACAATAAAGTCTGACCAATCGGATTTGAGAATTTAGTAGCACTGTGGTATAATGTAGTATTGAATGTGTTTTTGTTAAGTATGACAGACCACCTACAACAAGAGCACCTGATTTCCCTGGAAAGGAAGCAGAGGAAGAGTCTAATTTATTTGAGGAAGTTGTGAGGGTGACTGAATTCACTATACTGCCACGCTTAACTGAGGAGGCCAGCACTTCTGAGGGTATGCCCAAAGCCATACACCCCAGTGAAGATTGTTCTAGACTTGCAGGACACTTGTGTAAATATTCTCTGTTACCTCTGTGTAGATACTAATCTGAAGGAAGACTTGCTTCTACACAATACATGGGAAACTCAAACTTTGCCCAGTGTGACTCCTACTGTGGCATCCATCCAACCTGCTGGTTTCACAGATGCTGTTTCTGAACATAAGACATATCAGATAGAGGACATTCTTGAAAGTAACCTGTCCAAAAATCACGGAGGTTACATTGGAAATATGGATGAAGACACATCTGTTTTAACTTTCATACCTCTGGCAGGGGATTATGAGTTTTATGAATCACCCGGGACTATAACTAAGTATCCAGAGGCATTTCTAGAGGAAACACCTAGTCTCATAACATCCATAAGGACAACAGAATCAGCTGAGGCAGAAGACCACACACTTACAGAGACAGTCAAAAGAGAAGAAATATCTCTAGAGAAGGAGCAGCTTGTGTCTCATCACCAAAAAAAAACAGATGTGCAAGAACATGGTGAGGTTCCTTCACAACCAGAAATAAGGGTCATGGAAGTGATCGAGGCCTCTAGAGAAATACAGAAGACTGTCACTCTAGCAGGAATAATAGATGATTACAGTTTCACAGATAAAGTGAACAAAGGAGAGAAAGCGATAACAGAAGATATTGATGTTTCCACGGTGATGGAGGGAGATGAGTATGGGCTTGCTGTGGAATCAAATGTGGAAACAATTTCTCCAGCTTTTCAGATTCCAGAAGAGATCACCTCAAATAAACATCCTGTTCACCCCATATACATATTTCCAGATAAAGAGTTTGTTCCCACCATCTCCACAGAAGTCACTATGCCTGAGAGCGAGTCTGTTCATAATCCAACTGGAACAGAAGAGGGGAGTGAAGTCAGTATTGCCATGCCTACAAGCCCTGGACGCGCTCTGATTGTGTTCTTCAGTCTGCGAGTGACCAATATGATATTCTCAGAAGATTTGTTTAATAAAAGTTCTCCAGAGTACAAAGCCCTGGAGCAGAGGTTCCTTGAGTTGGTAAAAAACATCTTCCAGTATAATTGCCACTTATTTTACTAGTATTAATACTAGAATTAGTACAACTTGTTGAGTGAGCCATGCTAAGTCACTGAGATAACTAAAAATGCCATCAATATAGTAAATATTATAATTTTGTGCTAAAATTCTAGAGTACATTTACATTTAAATAGTACTTGATTTCCTACTCCACCACTTTTTACACATTTTATACATTGTGTATTCTGTTATATTATATATTGAGTGAATTGTGTACTTGGATCTATTGTTTTTTTTATGAAGATTTCTATATTTGTTGTTTTTGTGCAAGTTGTCTAGTTGTATTATTTGTATATTTTAACTCTTTGTGTCATATGTGCATATGTCGAATGTGCATGTATATGATTTTTTAATTTTTCTTTCTATTTTTTGAATTTGTGCATTTCTTAGCTGGTTCCTTACCTGCAGTCAAACCTCAGTGACTTTCAGAATCTGGAGATACTAAACTTCAGAAACGGCAGCATTGTGGTGAACAGCCGCATGAGGTTTTGGAAGCCGGTTCCTCGAAGCGTTACCACAGCTGTCTACCTGATCCTCGAGGACTTCTGTAACACAGCGTACCAGACCATGAATCTGGCCATAGACAAATACTCACTAGATGTGGAGTCAGGTAAGATCTGTACTTAAGCATGGACATATAGTCAAAAACTTATAGAGAGTAACTGTGGAATTGTAGTAGTTTAACCGGAACTGAATAAAGAAGCTGGACATGGAAACTCAGGAGCAAAAAGGAGAGAGTCTATTAACATAATACTAAGTTACTCCTTGTTATAAACAAGATCATACAGCACAAATGGACATGCTGTATCTAAAAAAAACAATAGGTACGTGGTGTGATGGCGTGCGTGGTGCGTGGTGTGATGGCGCCCAATGCAAAGCATCATTACTGTTAGCATCTCAAAACAAATGTTTAGTTCTCTTACACCACAGCCAATTTGGCAACAATTAAATGAATCTAGTAATTCAAGAACAATGTTTCATACTTTTTATTTGCTCTATTATAGTTGTATTTAATGTTGTAGTTTACTGTGAAACAAATGAGATCATTATATTAAATGCAAATAAAAGCAAGTATTAAAAAAATTAAATATACTAAAATAGAATTTCAATAAAATACAAAAAAAAATAAGGGAATGTGGAAAAGGGAATAAATTATATGGAAAAATAGTTTCTATTTAGGAGTGACAAGGATGGACAGGATTAGGGACGAGCACATCAGAGGGACAGCTCAGGTTGGCTGTTTTGGGGACAAGGTTAGAGAAACAAGATTGAGATGGTGTGGACATGTACAGAAGAGGAAGATGGTTATATTGGTAGAAGGATGCTGGAGATGGAGGTAAGAGTTTAAGTGGAAGACCAAAGAGAAGATGTATATATAGATGTGTTGAAAGAGGATATGAAGTTAAATGGTGCGAGAGTAGAGGATGCTGAGGATAGAGCTAGTTGGAAACTGACGATTCGCTGTGGCGATCCTTAACGGGAAAGGCTGAAGGTAGAAGACGAAGATCTGAGTACAGATTGGTGGTGGATAATTGGTAGTATGGTGATTGTGAATAAAGTGCAGATGTGCAGTTGGAGTGCAGCATATGTGCAATATAAGCTATGTAGTTCCATATATGCTGTGCAAAAAAAAGCCTGGTCGCCTTAGTGTGTGTTGAGTAGACAAGTCCAGAAAAAGTTCTAATTTGTTGTTCTGGATGAGATCCCGAATAGCCTGCAGGAAGAAGTTCCTCTTCATTCTCTCTTTATTGGAGCACTTTCCTGATCACAACAGAGAGAAGAGTCTATTGTTGGAATAGTTGAGGTGCTTCACTATCTTCAAGTCCAGCACAGCTTGCTTGGATGTTCTCACCACCTTCTGAAAAGCTGGTCTCTCTGGCTTGATGCTGTTCTCACACCAGGCTGTAATGCTTCCAATCAGGATGCTCTTAAATGTTCAGGTGTAAAAGAATTGTCTAAGGTGGTAAAGAAGCTGACAGGCCTTTATTATAGAAGTTATGTATAGCAGCTATGTTTTTTCCTTATTTGTTAAAGTTAAGATAAAATTGAGCTATTCCTGTTACTGAGAAACAACAAAACACTTCTACCTACTTTTCCATGTTGGATAACATCTGTTAATGCTTTTAAACTTTCTAAATCCTAAATAAAGTCTCCTTGTACTGAAAGCTTTTCGTTAACAATGATTAAATAAATGTAAAAACAGTTCTGGGATATTAATAAAATTTCATTACAGATCTGTGTTAATGTAAATGATCATGAATGATTTAAGGTGGAAAATCTTTTAGAATGATAATAAGAATAGCAGACAGACCAAATATATTAGGCAAAAACAAGGCAAGACTGAAAGACAAGAAATAGAGAGAAAGGAATTATGATCAGAACTAGGAAGTGATATAGTGAATTAAAAATGCTTGTTTTGTTCAGATATGTAACAAACTGGATGAATACTTAATGGAGATCTGATATGAGGGATTAAACAGGCAAACCAATCAAAGGGAAAACTCAAAATAGGAGAAACTACACGTTATCATTACACATTAGGGCAACAACCAGTGACAATACAGGGGCATGACATGACATTAATCAAAAGAAGATGAAGAAGAAGAAGCTTTTATTGTCAACAAAACACACATGGCACCGTAAACAATACAAACACATGAAAACACAGAATAAAGCAGACATTGGCCTCATCATTGTAACGATGCAACGTGCACACTAGCTTGAGAAAGAGATTCATGACATAAATACACATGTAGTCACTGTCTCAAGCACATTGTTTGTGTAATTAGTATTTTTCACTAAGTGTCTCTTAACATGAGCAATAATTGTGACTAATTGTGCATCTCATACATCTGTCAGGATGCTCAAAAATCTCCAACAAAACTGTTTTTACATTCACATGGAACATCCAAGATGGTGCTAATTTGCTATAAGTATTGTTGTGTTTTGAATCATACCACGTAAACATTTAAATTTTTCGTGTGTTGCATTTAGGTGATCAGGCAGACCCATGTAAATTCCAGGCATGTAATGAGTTCGCTGAGTGCTCAGTCAACCGCTGGTCCAGCGAAGCCGAGTGTGTGTGTAACCCAGGGTACTTCAGCGTTGATAGCTTGCCCTGCCAGAGCATCTGTGAAATCCAGCCAGATTTTTGTCTTAACGATGGCAAGTGTGATGTCATTCCAGGTCAAGGAGCCACCTGCAGGTGTGTATTTGTCTGTTAACACATTGTGTGTTTTTGTATTGTATGTATTTTGATTACTTAGATATGCGAGATGTGCGACTGCTATTGAATGTGAATCTGTATTTTACTGTATGATCATATTTATGTTTAAGAATCAACCTTGAGAGTGTGTGTATGTGTGTGTGTTGTAGGTGTAGAGTAGGTGAGAACTGGTGGTACAGAGGAGAGCACTGTGAGGAGTATGTGTCAGAGCCACTGATGGTTGGGATTGCCATAGCATCAGTGGCTAGCGTACTGCTGATGGCTTCAGGAGTCATCTTCTTCCTAGCTCGGGCTCTGAGAAATCAGTATGAAGAGGAGGTGCAGGACACTGTGAGGTAGCTAAATGGCAAGCGACTTACACCAGTGTCTTTGTTTTATGTGATTTCTATGTATCTGTCCTCTTAATTGGTCTTACAAACTGAAGTCACAGGCAGACCTATAATAATAATAATAATAATAATAATAATAATAATAATAATAATTGCCAGCATTGTGGCAGAACAGGTAGTGTTGCCACTTCAGCTCCAAATCTTGGATTACTGTCTGCAAGGTTCTTCATGTGTCCTCCTATGTCTGTGTGGTTTCCTCTGGGTCCAAGTCTTTTCACAAACCTCCCAGAATCATGTGGATGGATTACCAACTCTAGATCACCCCTAGTTTATCAATACAAATGTGTTTGTGCATGGTGCCTTGAGTAAACTGCTGTCCCAGTGGGTATTTTCAAACTTCATGTCCACAGTGTTCCCAGGACAGGCCCCGGACCTACGGTGACCCTGACAAGAATACAGCACTTAACTAAAGATGATTGAGTGAATGCAATACATGTCTGCGCTTCACTGTATTGGAACTATATGTTTGATTGAGAGTTCCAGCATCATCCTGGTCATTTATTTATTTATTTATTTATTTTTCCCAAATCCTCTGTCATCTACTAACTTTTTTAGCCATTGACACTAACAAAGCATGCCATTTAATGCTACTTATTTACTTAACCTTCCAACCCGGTCACCCCAAAACCAACATGCACATAAAAACAACACAACTCCATTTGTCCTTGCATTTCTATGTAAGTTTTGAAACTTGATAGATATTAATAAACATGTCTGAATGAACTTAATGAACTGAATTCTGGATAAGTGTAAATGCTCATGGGGCATAATACCAGGTATTCAATGTAATTTAAAATGAGAGGTGTTTCTGAAATCACTGAGAATCACTACTTTTGTTATATACAAAAAACATATTTAATGGAACAATGGAATAATCCTGATTGGTCATCTTATCTTATAAAGTTTACACAGTTAATGCTGACATTTCAACAGGTTTACTTCAAAACTGTTTCTGACTCTTCATTGTTCAAGTTAATTCCTAATGAGATCTGAATTAAGTATGAATGTCATTTATTTAGTACATTAGAGCAGAACTACAGTGTGTTCTTGGGCTGTGCTAAATTAACTGGTGATGAGGTGATATCTCCTCCGTTAGATTTGTTAACGAGCTGCTTCCATACACAAACATACCACGTCACTGTCTTAGGTTTATACAGTAGATAGAAAAGAAACTATTTATTATAATTACACCACAGAGAAAAAAATCTGAAAATTTCTAAGCAAATCCAAAGTTTCACTGAAGATATGATGTATTTTATTAGAAAATAATCACATAAATAGTATGATTGTGTCCTGAATGCGATAGCATGCGATAACATTCACTATTGTTTAAAGGTCTCCTCTGACCGTGTATGACCCCCTGTCTCTACTGAAATAATGAAATTATGTTAGAAGTCACATGAATTGGCTTTTTAATCAAGAGCATCCTTGCTTTGGCTGAGGCAGGGCTTATTGTCATATTTTTTTATAATATCATTTTCATTCCTCTAGAAAAAAAAATCTGTATTTAATTGCAGACTGTTTCTTTAAATAATGACACTGCATTTATTTGTCAGCTCAGTGTGTGGTGTGTGTGTGTGTGTCTTTGTGGATTGAGTTGTTTATTGGGACCAGATGCCTGCATCATGATAAAAGAATGCATGTGGATGTTTTTTTTTTTTTTTTTTACAAGAATGGCAGCCTTTTTGTTACTGGGATTAAAGCTAGGTTAAGGGGTGCCATTATACATTTATGTAAAAAAAAATTAGGACACCCCATTAAATATTCAGTTCTTTATTAAGAAATGTCAACATTTCAATTTCTGATCTAGTTTTAATTTGTACTGTACCTGTAGATGAAAGTGATGTAATTGCATGTAAACAATAAAAAAAATCACTTTGTTTTCACTTGTAGAAATGAACAAAAATTTATATTTCAACTGAGGAAAAAGTTAGGACACCCTATTCCCTAAACCTCATTAAGACCTTTCTTGTAGACTACCAGTTTCTGACATCGACTGGATGCAAGTTTTCTCCACTCATCTATACAGAATTCTTTCAGCTGTGTGATGTTTGAGCGGATTCTTGCATGCACAGTTTTTTCAAATCACCACACATGATCTCAATAGGATTTAGATCTCTGCTTTGACTTGGCCATATCAAAATTCTCCATCATTTTACTTTTCAGCAAGTCCTTTGTAGATTTACTGGTAAATACTGTACTATCTTGGGTCATTGTCATGTTTCAAGGTCCAGTTTTGTTTCAGCTTCAATTTCTTGACAGTCTCACAGTCTTGACAGTTCCTCAAGCACCTTCTGATACAATGTAGAACTCACAGTGGATTCTCTAACGGTGAGCTGACCAGGTCCTGCTGCAGCAAAGCATCCACAAACCCAAACACTTCCCAGTGTTACCAAGATTCACAGTTGGTATGAGGTTCTCTTGCTGAAATGCTGTATTTGGTTTATGCTCTCCAAATAATTCAACCTTAGTCTCATCAGTCCAAAGCACATTATTCCAGATGTCTGACCTGTTTTAAATCTTCTCCACTTCTAAATGATTTTCTGGACAGTGGAATGGCTGATTACAAATTCTTTTGAGATCTTTTTATATCCCTTACCAAACTCATACGCCTCAACAATCTTTTTTCTGAAGGTCTCAGAGAGCTTTTTGGACGTCACCATGGTGAAACCACTTACTTTTTTTTTACTCAACAATTAAGAGCAAAACAAACAACATAACTGAGGTTTAAATAAGACAATCCTTCTTCAAAATGCAAATGGTCTAATAATTTACAACTGATGTGATACACCTGTAGGTAATTTTATCCAATTTAAGTACAAATAAATGTGGGGGTGTCCTTACTTTTTCCTCAAAAGAAATTGGATTTATTTCAATTTACATATTAAAGATCATTTAAAGAAAGAATTTTCTTTGGTTTTATTTGTTTAGTTATATTACTTGAATCTTCCAATATTGTTAAAATAAAGATTCATTTTTCCTAAATAAATCCTGATTTTTTTAAACACGAGTGTATATCACCCCTAAAATGTTCCATGTGTGTGTTTGTTTTTAAACACACAGGAGAGGAGACAGTGTTGGTTCCCTAGAAAGGGCTACAAAGTACAATCCCATGTATGAGAGTGAGGTGACGACGGGTTACAGTCATTACTATCTTCGTTATCCCGAACCTCTGATCTACAGCAGCGCTAGCGCAGACGCCTCCACGGACTTCAGCAGTGAGGAAATCAAGCACATCTATGAGAACAGTGAACTCACCAAAGAGGTACACTCCAAGGGTATAGAGCAAGGCTGATGTCATATTTTTGGTGTGCTTTTGAGATTTTGTGGTGATATTTCTTTCACTTTCCAGGAGATTCAGGACCGGATTCGCATTATTGAGCTGTATGCTAAAGATCGTCAGTTTGTGAACTTTGTGAGACAGCATCAAACGTAAGTATGACTGTGTAACTGCATTGCTCTTTATTTCCTTTCTGTGCGTATGGTATGTTAACGTTACTGTGTTTGTGTGTCATAAGTGTGGCAGAGACTCAGAGTGAGAACTCATCAACATGAACAGGACCTACACCTAGCGGACTGCTACATACAACAAAATATTCACACAACAAGCTTTTACTCTTAGCAAATCAGTGAAATGTCTTCATATGTCGGCAATATTTCATTAACTCATCATATCAGTTAAGGAATCCTTGAGGAACATTTAGGTGTGTTGTCTTCTCTCTTTCCCATATCACACAGATCTGAATGTATATCTTACGACATGCTTGTTTTCTAATCAGTGCCTTAATGACTGCTTCAAAGAAGGTTGATTACTCAGCCATGTATCCATATTATGCTCCAGTTCATATGTGTTTATTAGTAAACTAAGGTTTAAATAAACCATTGTTAAATCTCCCACAAGCAACAGGGAATCACATGTACCATATGTACACAATGTAAGTATTTCTTTATAATAATCTTAGTAAAGTTGAATGATCTTAGTCTTTCTTTTACTGCATCTCTGAGCAGATGAATGTTTTATTGTCCTTAAAAGCCATTGCTACTAAATCTGAGATGTTACATGTTTTCAATTTCCCCACGTCCTTTCTGACATGGCCAGAAGAGATAAACAAAGAAAAAATGATTGCTTTCCAGGGTTATTCCTTACAATCTCAGCCAGCTTTTCCGAAGGTTATTACAACCAAACTTTTCATCCAAAGGATAAAAAGATAACAGAGACCAAGGAAGGAATGCAAAAAAGGCTTCTTTTATGCTGTATTTATCTCTAAATTTATTCCCATTATCTTAAACCAGACTGATCTCCTAAACAACCCAGAGAAACACACACAAACACAAGCTGACTAAAGCATGGCAGCTGTAGCTCCTGTATTCTGTTAGTTTTTAGTTATGTATTTTATTTTTTTTACTTTTAACTCCACTGACAACTGGGCATGTTAAATAACAATAATACAATTAAAAATAATAACAAAGATACAGTAACGCAAAATAATAAATGAATGTATTTTAGTATATGATTATCAATATTTTTAGCACGTACATCTTCTTGCAGCGTAATTACGATATACAGCCATCAAATGAACCTCAAGGTTTTACTAATTGAAATACAAAATTACGAGTAAGCAATGTGAATGTATTACCAATTCCATAAATTAATGACCAATAGAGGGGGGCACAGTGGCTTAGTGGTTAGCACGTTTGCCTCACACCTCCAGGGTTGGGGTTCGATTCCCGCCCCCGCCTTGTATGTGTGGAGTTTGCATGTTCTCCCCGTGCCTTGGGGGTTTCCTCCCCCGGTCCAAAGGCATGCATGGTAGGTTGATTGGCATCTCTGGAAAAATTGTCTGTAGTGTGTGATTGCGTGAGTGAATGAGAGTGTGTGTGCCCTGTGATGGGTTGGCACTCCGTCCAGGGTGTATCCTGCCTTGATTCCCGATGACGCCTGAGAGAGGCACAGGCTCCCCGTGACCCGAGGTAGTTCGGATAAGCGGTAGAAAATGAGAGTGAGAGAGTATTGTATGTATTGAAACCGTATTTTAACTTCTGTGCTTTTGTTTCAGTGTGAAATAAATTTTGCCATGATATGTATTCTGTGGCTCAAAGTGCTGGTGTGTCAGTCACAAAAATAAAAAAAAGTCAAGGGAAAACATGACAGAATATTTCCAACAGCGAAGAGCAGGCCTAGTAACGTAGGTACAAAAATAGGAGAGTGTGGGAACTCGCGCACAGAGATAGCCAAACTTAAACTTCATAGTTGCTAAATGGAAATAAGATTAAAACCAAACAACAGGAAGATAGAAAACAGTGTTCCTCAAACTTTGTCCTGTTCTAACAAAAACAAGCTGCTCTAATGACTGCGAAACTTGGACCTTTGTACAGTGGAACAATGTAATAGGTTTTAATGAGTCATCTGTTGCTGTTCTGAGTGGGTTTTTCTTTTTTCAGCTTTCACTGATTACAATGCTTCTTACTGAAAAATGATGTAACATCCCCCTGGATAATTATTCAGAGCATCAACAAACAACAAACCAACAAAAAAAAATCAAGATTCAGTTCAAGATATTCCACAATATAATTCTGCAGTTTGATCTACTTTTTCTTCCCACCTTTGTAGACGTAGATAATGTTTTTCTTTGCTTAAATATATGTGACATCATTAAATACATATACATGACTGTGCAAAAGGAATGCTGTAAAGCAAAGATGCCCTTAAAAATAATGAAATCTTTAGCATAAAAATAATTGAATATAAAGATCACGAATCCAAACCAAGGCAGTGTTTACTAAGATAACCCTTTGCCTCTAAAAATGCATCAGTAGTCTCTTCATATAATTTTATTAGAACATTGGTTTATATGTTTTCTAAGCATCATGGAGAATCTGCGGCATTTCATCCAGAGACTTTGACTCTTGTGTCTGTTTTTACAGTAATCCTTGGCAGCCATCATTTATTTTTATTATTGTCTGAAAGTGCTCCATTATGTAAGGCGTTGCTTTCTTTACTGACATACAAATGTATTAATAATGCTAAATTTATTTTTAGCTGGAAAACAAAATTTTTGGAAATCACAGATTATTGAAAATTATACATTCACATACCCAGATTAAATTATTTTTGTTTAATGGAAGACCAAAGCATAAAGAGACTGTCGGATTTGCTCTGTTGTAACTCATCTTACAGCTTATTTACATTTATTTGGCAATGTGTATCCACCTGTATATATCAGTAGAAGTATATGTCAATACAAAATGTGTCATTGAACCCCAATAATAAGATTAAAAAGCAGATTTAAAAGCACAGTGTGTAGCCTCCGTTGAATGTACTGTATGTGCTAAGGCATTCCAGTAGAAAAAAGTTTCCTAAAGTGGGTTCTTTAATCCTGAAAAAGAACATAGCACAAAACTGTCATTTGTCTGATCATTTAAACACACAACATGTTTACTTTGTCAGTACAAAAACTGGTAGTGAGAAGGAGTGAGTGAGTATTAATATACTGTAAATAGCAGGTGTTATTTTAGCTAGTGTTAATATCATATTCTGTATACATATTAGATGTAGAGGAAGTTAGGATGTTTGAAAAATTCCTTGTAAAGCCACTAAAGACTCTGATAATGACCAGAAAAAAACTAAAACTAATTGGTTTTGCTTTGTTTGGCTTTTAAAATAAAAGATGAAAAAAAGTGCAGGGGGGGCACGGTGGCTTAGTGGTTAGCACGTTCGCCTCACACCTCCAGGGTTGGGGTTCGATTCCCACCTCCGCCTTGTGTGTGTGGAGTTTGCATGTTCTCCCCGTGCCTCGGGGGTTTCCTCCGGGTACTCCGGTTTCCTCCCCCGGTCCAAAGACATGCATGGTAGGTTGATTGGCATCTCTGGAAAAGTGTCCCTAGTGTGTGTGATTGCATGAGTGAATGCAGGGTGTATCCTGCCTTGATGCCCAATGACACCTAAGATAGGCACAGGCTCCCCGTGACCCGAGGTAGTTCGGATAAGCAGTAGAAGATGAATGAATGAATGAAAAAAAGTGCAATATGGTGTAACACAAGGGTCTGTTTTAGGTTCTCTTATATTTTCACTATAAATGCACACCTCAGGACATGAAGGTTACAGGCAGAATTTAGGTTTAACATTTACATTGATCTTTAACTGTTATACTTATCAGTTTTTTCAGGTTCAGCAGGCAAAGTGGAATACTGTTGTAAAGACATAAAGCATATACTGTAGCAATAGAAATTTCATTTAGATTAAACAGAAATACTGAAATGTGAAATCAAAAGCTAAACACAGTTAAAGATTTGTCTAATTTGGTGTAATCCTAATTATAATTTGTAAGGGACCATTTTGAAATGCTGTATTCATACTGCTAGGGTACGAAGTGAGTATGAATTGGGTTATGAAATACTGAAGATGTTTGTATAATTTATTTTGCAATCTGACAGATTTTCTTTTTTTTTAATGTCTTTGATGTACCTTGTATGTGTGTGTATTGTAACTGGAAATCACGTGCCAAAATTGTCCTTTGTGTATATCATAGTAAAGAGGTGCACTAATAATCTTTATGAGATGTCCAGCGGGCGTAAATGATAGACACTGACTGTTTAAAACTACATTGTTTAATGTGGATTTTATACTTCACATTACATTGAAGTGAAATCGACGCATGTTAGATGACGACTATAGTTAAACCTGAATATTATCATTTGTGAATCAGAAAACACCTAAAAAAGATAGATGTTATTTCTGCCTGACACTGAAAACTATCCTAACAGCAAGCATGGGAGAATAACTGATGTAGACATACAATCAGCTGTTAATAACACTGAACAATACCAGTCTCCAGATTCAGGACACTCACCGGCTACTTTATTAGGTACACCTTACTAGTACCGATATGGACCCCCTTTTGCCTTCAGAACTGCCTTAATCCTTCGTGGCATAGATTCAACAAGGTACTGGAAACATTCCTCAGAGATTTTGGTCCATATTGACATGATAGCATAACGCAGTTGCTGCAGATTTGTTGGCTGCACATCCATGATGCGAATCTCCCGTTCCACCACATCCCAAAGGTGCTCTATTGGACTGAGATCTGGTGACTGTGGAGGCCATTTGAGTACAGTGAACTCATTGTCATGTTCAAGAAACCAGTCTGAGATGATTCGCGCTTTATGACATAGCACGATATCCTGCTGGAAGTAGCCATCAGAAGATGGGTACACTGTGGTCATAAATGGAAGGACATGGACAGCAACAATACTCAGGTAGGCATCTCAGTTCAGAGATGCTCTTCTGCATACCTCGGTTGTAACAAGTGGTTATTTGAGTTACTGTTGCCTTTCTATCAGCTCGAACCAGTCTGGCCATTCTCCTCTGACCTCTGGCATCAACAAGGCATTTGCGCCCACAGAACTGCCGCTCACTGGATATTTTCAGGACCATTCTCTGTAAACCCTAGAGATGGTTGTGCGTGAAAATCCCAGTAGATCAGCAGTTTCTGAAATACTCAGACCAGCCTGTCTGGCACCAACAACCATGCCACGTTCAAGGTCACTTAAATCACTTTTCTTCCCCATTCTGACGCTCAGTTTGAACTGCAGCAGATCGTCTTGACCATGTCAACATGCCTAAATGCATTGAGTTGCTGCCATGTGATTGGCTGATTAGAAATTTGCGTTAACGAGCAGTTGGACAGGTGTACCTAATAAAGTGGCCGGTGAGTGTACATTAGCTGTGTGCTAACTTGTTTTTTTTCTTTGGTTTGTATAAATATATCATTATCACTAATGTTTATTGGCTCACACAGTATGCTCATATTTACTCAGGGCTCTCAAGTTTTGAAGACATGCAAGAGTAACATCTCCACCCGACCCCCCAATTACAATTTATTGTAAGTGTTTGTTGCCTTTTTGGACTCCTTTATCATTTGTAATGTTGCTCCCATTTAAAACAGTTCAGCTCAAGCCCAGCCATTTTTAGGGTCATGATTGAGGACAATGTCCCGTCCAGAGACAAGCTGTTTCGTGTTGAGGTTTTGTTCAGCATTAGAATGTGGAAGCACTAAAACCAAGGCTGCGATCTTTGATAGCCTCCCAAATTGGTTCAATCCAGTCACCTTTGAAAAAAGGAACCAGGGGCCTCTATCACTCAGATGTTTTCTGGCACCATCTCAGGGCCCCCAGTTTGAGAACAACTGGCCTAGACTACTTGTTATGAGCAGGCTGTAAAACTGTTGGCTAAGTTACAGACACTCATTAAAAATTTATGCTGATTATCTGGGAAACTTTCTCTAACAGCAGTCAAAATGTCATTGTTTGTCAAACAAGTTGTGAATTTGTTGTAACATTACAACAGGAGATCATGACTTACTCTGTGCTCAGAGTGATGCTCGCAGCTCCAGTGGTTTTCTCTGTGGGTGAACGAGGATGATGCTGAACAATTCCAGGATTTGCTTTGTTTTTTCATTGGTTGTTGCGGTAAATCTTACCCAGATACAATAGTGCTATTTTCTGATTGGCTATAGTGTAGCCTCTTTTTTTTTGATTGGCTGATAAGAGTCAGGCTCGACTAAGAACTCCAGGGGAGACAAGCTTGATTCCTGGCCGGTTCCATAGAGACAGCGGTGCGAACAGATACATTTTGGGCGCTGCAGCATATTAAATATATGATAAATAGTACGTTTTTCTGCGTGAGAAATACAATGTGTGGCGGGAGAGCGTGACAAAAGACCGAAATGAGTGACTGTCACTCTCAATGCGTGACACTTGACAGCACTGTTTACTAGTTCTTTAAATGATCTGGGCCAGAAGATAAAAATAACTTTCAGAGTCCTACAGCTTAGGGCCAGATGTAACAATATTATTTATTAATCTTAGACAGTTCTAAATTTGATCCCCAAGATGAGTCAGTTCCAATAGTGAGCTAGACATAGAGCTACCTCTGTTATGTAATTGTGTAGCAGATGTCATTCTGTCAGTGGCCTGAATCCATGCTTTCAGCAGACTGTAATAATGTGATGCTGGCAGGCTGCTCAACTTAAGCCAGTTCAGAATCCATCAGTCTGTTTCCTTACAACAAAAAGAAACACGTGACCCAGGGCCTATTCAGTTTACTGGAAAAATCCTGCTTATGTTATTTGAAGCAACTTCCTGATTTCCTGAAGCAGTACAACCCATCCTGTGCACTTCACTCAGATGTTTTTCTTACATTGTCTCTAACATGTCTGCACAAATGAACAAGAGAACAGAGAACAAGAAAACCTGGAATGTTAAACCTGGAATAATCTTAGCCAAACTGTGATGGCTACAGTAGATGACTGTTTCAGAGCATCTCCAAAACAGCAAGTCTTGTGGTCTGTTCCAGGGATACAATGGTTAATACGAGGGAACGACAACTATGAACCATCGACAGGGTCATGAGTGCCCACAGCAGAGCTACTGCAGCAAGGTAAAGGTTACTGTAGCACTTGAAATGATTAATGTTGGATATAATAGAAAGGTGCCAGAAGACACAGCGCATTGCTGTGCATAGCTGCAAATCCCTTTACACCAGGGATCCCTTTACACCAGGAAACAACTACAACGGGCACGTGAACATCAGACCTGGACCGGCAGTGAAGGAAGGTAGCCTGGTTTGATGAATTATGTTTTTCTTTTACGTCATGTGAATGGCTGTGTGCGTGTACAACACTAACCTGGTGAAGAGATGGCATCATGGTGCAATTTGGGAAAAGGTCAAGCTGGCGGTTCCGCCGGGACCCCTTCATCAAACAAATGTTAATCTGTATAAAGTTGCTCAACTGGATTGGGATCTGAGGAAATTAGAGTCCAAGTCAACACCTTGAACTCTTTCTCATGCTTCTTAAAGCGAACTTGAACAATTGTTGCAGTGTGTCAGAGCACATTATCCTGCTGAAAGAGGCTGCTGCCATTAGGGAATACATTTGCCATGAAGGAGTGTGCTTTATCAGCCATCACTGTGTGAGGTAAAAGACAATACCTCAGTATTTGAAATACCACTGGTTATATGAACGCAGATCTGTTTCAGGAAGAAAGAGTCTGTTTCTCTTTGATACCATTTTCCTTAGTACCTTTGAGAACATGCAAGGACACAGGCAGAGGCCAAACCAAACAACATAATAAACTCTTACCCAATGTTCTGCTCAAACCTCTAGGGGTCAGTATGTTTGTTCAAATCAAAACCATCAGAAAACTGCAACACAATTTTTCAATGTTCACTGAGATGCTTTAGTATCAGACTGAAATCACATTTATGTTTATGAACTGTTTTTGATCTACAAAGTATGTCAAATGCAGATCGTAATTATTCTTGATCTTTTCCTTTTGCTTTCATTCTGCACTGTCTGTAGGAGATATCAGCCATCTGTTCCTGAGCTGTAACACAAACTTTGTGAGATTGCACAGAACTCAATCTCTATGAAGACATGCACTGTACAAAAAGCCAGCTTCAGATGGCCAGTGAAGTCAAAAACCCCATGAGATGTAACCATAACACAAGAGAATAGCACAGGAGTCTGATTATTTCTAATCAGAGTGAGGGGTTTCCTGGAGTTACTCTATGAATAAGTGATAAATCTGCTTGCAATTGACTCCAGGGTCAGTTTGTGTGATGTTACTCTAACAAACCTCCTTTCTCAGCCAAATCTTTTTCTTTTACATTTTTGGCATAGTTAATGATTTACTGTAGCCTTTGGCAGCATCCCATCACTCTTGGCACAAAAATGCAGACAGCTGCATCTATTCTTTATTTTCTATTCTTCTTGGATGGTCATAGAGACTCATTTATGCTAAATGATCATTTTTAACGAAAAACCATTCATAGCCGAGTTCACGTTTTTTGTAGCTGATCGGGTCCAGTTCTAGAGCACTGCATTATAAAGCGATGGGTCAGTTTAGGGGTGATGATCCAATTCAGGTGTTTTATTTTCACTGAAAATGTTGTACTGGACTCCCTTTCACAAAGTAGGATTGATGGAGCCTGAATTACACAAGCTTCACAATTTGCACATGTGTATGTGTATATCCTGTAGCCTGAACATGTGCATTCAGTCCAGAGTGTGTTCATGAGAGCCAACCACAGCTGCAGAGAGAACTTTCAGTTCCAACTCACACACACATTATGCTGTAGATAATTGAATGTCTACAGTATGTTTTCGTCCACTTGTCCCCTTAGATCACAGATGCCAACCTTGGTCACGGAGTATCCTCTGTCTTGGACAATTTAACATGTGCCCTGCTTCCAACACACCCACTTTAACTCAGGAAAGCCTGATAATTAGCTGATTAGTTGGAACATGTATGAGAGCTGGAGAAACACAAAAAAATCTGCAGGATAGATTTTTCTTCAAGGTTCACCACAATGTTCTTCCAACTGATCATGGGAGTGCTCTATTCCAAGCTGACTCTTCCCCATCCAGTGTTTGGTGTGATGAGGATGAACGTGATATACATCATATGCTGTGGCCTTCGTAGTAACCAGAAGTCACAAACACCAACTAAGGGAATATATATTTTGCAAGAAACCATTTTTGTTCATCCCTCCAGTACTGCAGAACTTTGCCTTACAATGTCTCACCTTCCAATAGTGAACTGCTGTATTCAGTAAAGATACGAAAACATCAGTTTGCACATTTGTAATCAGGTGGTTTTCTTTGACGAAGCAGGAGAGGCTGTTATATTCTGGCCAGCTCCCTGTGATAAGTTGTTCTGTGCTGAAGAGGAGCTCAGGCAGTCTGTCTGTACTCTGTTTGATGCTGTGCTTGGAGCTGCACTGCATTGCCAAGCTCTCCAACATCTGCCTTAGAGACCAACGTGACAAACAAACAGTGAGGGCTGAAGGATGGCCCACTGACAAAAGAAGGAAGAAAACAATCACGTTTCCCACACAGTCACAAGCGATGAATATCATCATGCCTGGAATTGTATCAGAGCTGCAAACAGCATGGAAATGTTGGTACAGTATCGCAAACAAACACGGATTCATTGGCAATAATACAGAAGTGTGTTGAGGAGCTTCTATACCAGGCAGAGTTTTCTATTAGATTCACATGGTGAAGGATTTCAGCCGTATCAAGAAACTGTTTTTCTTAATCCCCTCTCATAATCGTTCATGTGACGCTTTCGTTTATGACCAGACATGCTGAATGATATGATGTGCAAAGACTTTCTTCTTGGTGTCTGGTTATTTTATGAGTTAAGGCTTTTTAAAATTACAATTGTCAATTTACTGTAGCATCTGCTATGTGTTTATGTTGTAAACATTACGGAGAGCAAACAAATTTGTTAACCATATACACTTGTGCAACGATTAGGCTTTTTAATTCTGCATCACATGTCGGTTGTGCCGTGTGTTAATTGTGATATGTGGTTCTTAACCATTTAGCAGATGCCTTTATGCAGAGCGACTTATGGAAGAGCTTTGTACTTCTATCAAAAACACATCCTTGTGCTGGGAATGATCAACAAAGTGATAAATCAACTTGGTGAAGATGTAGGTCTTTAGTCTTCATTTGGAGATCAGTAACTTAGCTGTTTTGGAAAGCCAGAGGCATTCATTCCACAGAGAGGTGTCTGGATTCATGCCCTCCTTGTACCCTCCTTGAGATATGGTGTAGCAGTGCTAGAGGCTCAGAAGAAGGGATACATGCTTTAAGGTAGACGCTGTCTCCACTTATTTCTTCTATGTAGAATGTTTTTTTGTGTGTGTTTTTAAAATTGCCCTTAGATAGCTTTTAATGTTTTTTTTTTTATCTGACTATTTATAATAGAAATAGTAATTGTAATTGTGAGTGTGGCATATTGCGCTTTACATAGCCTGTCAGATAGCAGGGCTGGATTAAATACCGCTCTCTACTCGAGCCAGCATCACACATATAATTTAAATATAATCTCTGTATGGCTACACTGAAAAATATTACGTTAGCAAGTTATCTTGTTTTAACAGATGTCAAGAAATGGAATTTGTGCTTGTATTGTTGTGTCCATGTTCAGCATTGAATGTGGTTAAAGGCTAATATGAATTTAGACACTCAAGGCTTTATGAATTTGTAGTCTTACAAAATAATTTCTGGTTTTTTTTCTGACCTACTAGGAGCAAAATATTACTAAAAAGTTATTAAAAGGTAGTTTTAAAGTAAACAGTGATATCAAACCCATTGCAGCTGTCTGAGATGCCTCATGTGCGTGTTCATAAGTATCTAAAATCCAAAGGTGTTATTTTCAGCCAGGTATAAGTTCATCATTGTACTGACGAATCTTATTAGATAAAATAATTGTTTATAGTGTCCAATAAGTTCATTTCCTTTCCAGCAGTGTAAAAACCATTAGAATATCTTGAATATGTTCAAAATGCTTTAGTATTCCCTATCAAATAAAAAAAAAAAAGAAAGAAACCCAATCTAAGATTTTTTCTCGGCATATTTTACTACTTTCTTGTTCTGTTGGCAGATTATTTTTCTAAATTGAAGCATTCATTTCTGAAATAAAATGGTGAAGTTGATGGATAGAGATCATTTAATCCATCTAGCAGACATTTTTTAATAAACACTGAAATCTGGCATCTGGCATAAGTATTGCTTTAGCATGAGGTAATGCACGAATCCTACCTCCTGAACACCACATGCAAAATATTCCGCTACCCTGCAGCTTCTCTTATATAAGTGAGTCCAGAACTCTGGATTCCTCGTATATTTTAACGTGACCAGGGCTTTTACTGAAGTGGAGACACTGTGCAAATTGTGCTGGAATTCAAATCATTTAAACACAACGTGATAGTTCATCACTCAGAGAAGGAGAGAGGGAGAGACATAAAACTCCCAGGGGCAGTATTATTAAAGCATAAGTAAGTGCAGCTGGTCATCAGGTGTCTCAACATCCCTGGATCTTGTATGTATACAGTAGGTAAGGTCTGTTTCTGGTAAATGAATAGTGACTGCTCTAATGAGTGCCTTTGTTTTTGTCGATCTTTTCATTGGTCCATCTGCCACGTCGACCCCCTCTCTCTCTCTCTCTCTCTCTCTCTCTCTCTCTCTCTCTCTCTCTCTCTCTCTCACTCACACACACACACACACACACACACACACACACACACACACACACACACACGTGCACACCCTGCCTGATGAGTGGAAGTTATTAAATAATTGGGAGCAAGATGAAATGCTTTAGCAGATGATAGAATAGTGTCTGGAAAGAAGGGAGAAAAAGAACAATGGAAATTTTTTGCTTTATACTGAACAACGCTTTGATTAGTCGATTTATAAGAAAAATCAGGTCACAGCAGATTAAAATCTATTTCGTTTGGAATTCATTGTAAAGATGTCCTTACTTCAGTCAGTCTCTCTGCCGGCTTTTATACAAATATTTTGGTTATTAATATTTTTGGCTAATGATAAATGAGGATTCAACAAGCATCAATAAGTGGGAAGATAAAATGATCATTTTCTCATTTTAAAAAATATTAAATGCCAGGGGAGCAACTGGAGCTGCAGAAGCAACACATAACACAGATTTTTAGCTAACACTTTACAATAAGAATAATCATGCTATCATCTAAATTAATATATAAACTAATGATGAATTATGGCATGGATTAATCACGAAGTAATGAAAAGATAACCTTAGCTATGCCGTAAGTCTTACGAATTCATGTGTGAATAATGAAACCTGAAGTACATGTTTGTTAGTAAATCTGTTAACTTGTTGGGGTAAAAAAAAAAAATCAAACATTCTCTGTAAGTGTTATGTGGATCACAGGGGCATAGACAGGCTGAGGATAAAGGTAGAGGTTTTTTATTAATGCAGTCCAAAAAATAAAGTAGATCCAAAAGGGCAAATGCTAAAATGTGTCAACTAACAAACAAACCAACAAACAAAAAAGGCTAAAAATGCGAAACAAGCAAAACATGGCAAACAACAGGATCAAAAACAAGGTAAAAGACAGACATTGGTCTATATACTGGGATACTACAAATCAGGAACAAAACCTAAGACATAAATCAAGAGACACAAGGGAGGCAGGTAATGACAAGATGAGGGCAGAAACAGGACATAAATCAAAGCAAAAGGCACGTGGCAACAAAAATAACCAAAGAACAATGTGGAAACGAAGTGGAAGTGAAATTGAGGTGCACAGTGTGAGGTGGGGTGTGTGTGTGTGTGTGTGGTGTGTGTGGGTGGGTGTGGGTGTGTGTGTGTGTGGGGGGGTTAATAAAATCATATTATGATTTTATATTGTTTATATAATTTGCATCTCTGGATGCTAAAAAGATGCACTGATCCTGTAGAAAGATGCACTAATAACCAATAAATTCATTTCAACTCTTTTTGCATTATTCTCCATTTATTTCTCTTTTAATTTCCCGTGTCTCTTTAATTCCACTTGGGGATTTAAAACATTCTTCACTGTTCTGAAAAGCACTACACACCGTACACTTTTCAATTTAAATTTATTACTTTTTATTACAATAAAGTTGAGCATCTATAGCATGCCTTATTGCCTAAGTTTGCGGATATTGCTGGAATCTATCTATCTATCTATCACACCATAGTACTAGTACATGCTCTGGGTGGCTCGGATCTGGGGCTCTGTTCCTTTACACACAAGGATGAACAATTTGAAATGATGCACATATATTTTATGTTTTTTCTCATATATCAGGTTTGATTTAGTTTTCCCTTAAGGCTAATTAATAAATGAACAAACACACATGTAATTAAGGTGTTCGATGTTCACGCATGAATTCACAAGACTAATTAGTAGTTAAGGTTAGATTTTCATTACTGGGGTTTTTTTTTTTAACTCACACAAAATCACACTAATTCATTGGTTAAATGTGAGATCATCAAAGTATGATTAAATACATTGATTACAAATAAGCCAATAAATCAACTGTTTGGCAGAAGATGGTGTAATATGAGAAACAGAATGAACTATTAACTGTTGTGGTCTGAAATAACTATAAGCATTTCACAATGATTTCACAAATAATCTGTGTTAACCTTTTTTAATGAACAACTATACATTTCTTTACAAACTATACATTTCTTTACAAACAATACAACAATACAAATGTAATAGCTCGTCAATCTAAGGACACAGGACAGCTCTGACTATTCCTGCTGTTGTGTTTTCTTGTACCATGTGCTTTTGTTTTTGTTTGTGTTCAGGTGTGTTAGCTCCGCCCCTTCCTTAACCCGTTCCCGCCTCTGCATGTCTCTATGATTGTCCTCCCTATTTATACCGGTTGTCTTGTGTATGTCGTTTGTTGGGTCCTTGTGTTTCTGTGGTTTTGGTATGTTGTCATGTCTCCTGGTTTCTGTTTTTCTCCCCCCACAGTTGCCCAGTCTTCCCTACTGTTTGCCTTGTATTTGTAGTTTTTGTTATTTTTTTATTTTCTTTTATCCTTGAAGACACCCGCGTTTCTGACCCGACTCCTTATTTGTGTTTCTTATACATTATAGTATATAGTATAAGGTTCCCATAAGCATCAGTAATAACTGTTGACTGATAGAAGGACCATCACACTGAACTCTAGCACTACCTGCTAAGATCATCTTAATTTAACACTGCTTGTGGGAATCTCTGTGATTTCTGAAACGTCTGTTTCTGGATGTCTGAACCTGTAAAATATTTACATTTATGCTTGCATAACAAACTACTATCTTAACTGTTCCTCTTGAAGGAAAAACTTCATAAGTTCTGCCTCCAAATACAAAAAAAAAAATCTATAAAATGCATCAGAGAGACAGAATGTAGGAGATTGAAGTGTTTCTACTTTCTAAAAAGAAAAAGCAGGTCTCATTAAACACCACACAAAAAAATTCACTGAAATAGGAATCTAAATATAATCTCACATTTCAACATGTTTTTTTTTTGTTGTGATTTCTATAATTATGACAGTGGAGTGAGCAAAGGTGGGATTGATCCAAAAGTAGTAACATGCATGCGAATAGTGGTGAAAAATTGTGAGAGCATTGCTTCTTTTGCTTCTTTGTGTCATTTGACCTTCTTTTAAAATTTTCCTTCTGTGTGCATCAATCTTCAGCATGTTAAAACATTTATTATTTGAAAGAAATGCCTTAGGACAACCGTGCACAGAACTGAGTCAATCACAGGCCTGCATATGTAGGTGTTAGGAGTAAATAATACTGATCTGTAAAACAAATTAATTTGAGCTAATAAACATTTCATATTCCTAGCTACTAGTTGTTCTCTATAAAAATCTTTATTGCACGTTTATCCATTTCCCAACATTTTTATCCAGTCCAATCCAAAGAAATACCAGAATAATTGCATATTAAATATAAACAGTGTGTGTCAGTGTGTGTCGGTGTGTCTTGGATTTCATGAACTCAACAGCATAATCACACAGTTTCTTCTGAACAGACCTTGGATAGATGAAGTAAAAAAAAAAAAACTCCACGGATAATTCCACTGCTGGGATTATTAACCAAAGAGAACCACTGAGCTCAGAAATAAATGAATAAAGAAAAAGGTAACTAAAGTGGTTTCATCACTGAACAACCAAAAGGTTATTTACCTGTTCCACTTGGTAAGCGTTTATCTAATGTACTTAACTAGCTAATTCTCTAACACGTGCACTAACCAATGACTAATATTAAGTGTGTTAAAGTAATGAGCTCAGTTATTAAATAAGAAAATTAATTGAATGATATGATGCCCAATGTGCTAATCAGTGGGATTCAATGAGTTAATTAGATAATGAGTCAAACAGTGACTTTGGGTCAGCTTTGGGTTGATGAATGATCTTCTGCACTCACATGTTAACTAATGTTTATTTAGCCCAGTGTTACTCATTGCGCGGCTCGCGAGCCTCCTGCGGCTCGCCAAGCTTTAATATGCGGCTCGCATGGCAGTAAATAATACGATGATATGATCATGTGGTTAAAATTTATTTTTCATTTAAATAACATTAAAAACAATCAGGGAAGCATAGAAAAACGAATGTGTTCTATTACAAATAATAATATATATTTATATACATTATTTGACTCGTCACTGACTCCAGTTTTTGGCGGACTGTCAGAAGCTAGTTTGTGTTTCATGCTAGTTAACAACTTGTGTTTACTGTACACACGGACTAAAAAATGGATCGATTTCTTATCAAACAATCCCGCGCACAAAATGAACAGCAACAAAGCAATGTGACAGTGACAAAAGAGGTAACTGATGGGGAGCATCATCTTGTCTCAGTTACCAATTTGACAGGTGCATAATAAAGAATGATTTTTTAGTAATTATTGTATTGCAATATTGTACATTGTATTTAAGCAGATAAGCTATTTAAGACTGAATAACTTGGCATACTTTGCAGTGAAAGTGGCTCTCCTATTGACTTTGTCCTATCAGTGTGGCTCACATGAAAAAAATAGTGAAGACCACTGATTTAGCCACTTGTTGAGTTAATCAGTGAGCTCATATTTATGAGTTAACCAATTAATTATGTTGCACACTTGTCAAGTCTTCCCCTTCTTCCTGGAAAGTGATTTCCTTTGCACACACTCTGAAGCTTTCTACTTATATTTCTCTTGTTTTAGAGCAAAATTTCCAAAGTGTTTTCTTTTCATCATAAAAGTCATGACGTATGAAGCTTCATGGCGACTTGGTGACATAGTGGCACAGCAGGTAGCATTGCTCCACAGCTCAAAATATGACAGTTGGTGAATTAGTGACTAAAATCATTAATTGCGTTGTGAATAAGTTTGTGAATGCATTATTGGATATGGATAGACATCTTATTCCCATATTATTCCCGCTGCTGTTACAATTGTATTGTGATAGTATTGTTGTACATCTGGGCCGGAGCCAAATCAGCATTGTACCTTTACATGAAGAATAAATTATGATAGAGCGAGAGGCAGTCAGTAATACTACTGTTTATTTTCAGTATTTGAAAAAGCTAATGAACCCTTATTGGATGTTTAAAATATAATGCTCTTCGTAGTTAATAAATCCTCAAGGTTTGAAGAGTGGTTCCAAATGGGGTGGGGAAGAAATAATAGCTGTCTCTGGGGAGAAAACAGAATGATGTGATAGAGAGAGAGGATGTGGGTGTGTTTGTGTTTGAGAGAGAAAAAGAGAGAGAGAGAGAGAAAGAGAGAGAGAGCGAGAGTCATGTCACACTTTGACAACATGTGACATCAGAGGTAACCTCCCATAATTTCGTCCTTAAGAGATTTTCTGGTCACAAGCAAAACTTCTCAAAATTCTGCCATAACATGCACAGCCTTTTCACTTACAGTACATGTATATTCTCCCTCTCAGGCACAAGTGTGAACACTGAGTTGTATTAAATTGAAAGAGGGTGTAAGACGAGCCTCAGAGCTGAGCAGAAGTTTACTGGAGAGGAATAAGAGTGGACGACAGTGGACAGCTTTAGTGACCCACCGAATGACGGGAACAGCATGTCAGGCTTCCTGCTCCTCCTCATCCTCAGCGAGGTCCTACTCCCCAACCTCACCTGTGCATACAGAGGTACAGTACACTATGCTATTTTCTGTTGCACACGATTGTAGCTTGAAATAACTGTAGATGAGTTCAGTTTATGATTTGTTGTTTTACTCAGGTCCACAGGTGAGAGGCAATAAATGCACAGTTTTTATCTTTTTAAATCTTCTTAGTGTGCTTGTGAGTAATAATAATTTATCCACCAGCAAAATAAATCAAATTGTGCATGCAACAGTGTCACCAAAATTGTAGCAGTGTTATTCATGGCTTTATATAGATGTAGATGGCTTTGTATGGCTTTGTGTAGAATCCAGTACCTCAGCTTTTAGCTATGAACTCATGCACGCTGTTCTTTGATTTGCTTTGTTTGGCCCGGTTTTTCTCTCTTGTGCACAACTGGACTCAGCATGCTGCAGAAATATGCATGCCATCGAATTAAATGAATTTGTCTTATCAGATTGTTGATGAGCAGCCTGTTCTAAAAAAAAAAAAAAGAGTTCTGAACATAACATGTTGTTATTCTTAGGCTCCATTTAGTTATCAGGTATTAAACAATGGAACTGATTTCTTTTGGTTGTCACTTTAGTTCAATCCAGTCATCAATAATAGAAAGAGCTTTTTGGAGGGAAAGTCTGTGTGTCTCTTGGAACGAGGTGTTGAAGTGTGAGGAGACATTTGGTTATAATCTTAAACCCAAACAGTCCAGAGATGGCTTACTAGTTTGTTGGCTTTTCTGGTGCTGTTGACAAACATTTTTCTTCTCTCCTTAGAAAGACCCTGCAGCCTGCACAATTATTTATCATTATCCTGCTGCAATTTGTTTCTGGAGCACTCCATTACGTAATCGTTGTTGAATCCTGAAATTATCGATGATACTGACCCAGGATGGACGGTCGAATTTCCAAGAACAGATTTAGGTTGGATCTAACCTAGTTTCAGGAAATCTCAGAGACTTTGTTTAATGGTATCTAAAATGGCTTTGCTGCATATATTTATCTTTATAGCAAACACATAAGAATATAGTTTTCAACTCAGTGCGATGCATAATAAAAATCATATGCTCATGGGAGTGGCCTTTTCCAGAAATTAATTCTGACTGATATCTTAAGAATTAAAATAATTTTAAACACATGCTATTTCCCCACACATACACCAAATCTCAATCCAACTTATGACATCATGGAGAACTTCCATTTCTTGTGTCATGGATTCTTCAAGTCTCTAGACCTCTGACTGAAAGGTATCATCCCTGTAGAAGATGCTATTGAAAGATAACACGATAGTCTCAAAGCAAATGTTTTCCTGCTATACGTCCCAAACTTTTATTATAGCAACAGAAGCCAATTGTGATCATATACTGTAGCACGCCTAAGAGTGATGTAGTACTGCACTGGGCCAGAGGAGTAGCTAATAATAAAGTGTTTGTGACTCATACTCATGACACAACCTCACACCTGCCTATAGCAAAAATTACACCAAAAAAGTGAAATCTAATTAACACAATTTAAATATATTTATATAGATCCATGTTCCTGATCTCTTGTTGTTTCTCTGTGGAGATTTATATTTTATATTCTGTGTGATGTGTGAAAATCCCAGATTGTTGACTATGAACTAGATTTGCACCTCACAGGAACCCATTTTTAAACAAATGAATCCACTACAATTTCAGTTTGTTTTGCTTTGTTGTACTAACACAGCCAGTGATCATACTTTTACATACAGGTTTATCACAATTTTTATATATTGTTTTTCATATAATGAAACCATATCCCTATGTAAGAAAATCCCAATGTCAAAGTCTGGCTTTAGGAGCTATGAAGCAGTGTGTGAAATGATGTAAAGGAGCCTACTTCAGAAGGGCACATGGCACATGGAACCCAAGCCATTCTGCAATCTTTCCATGTCTCAGCAATGAGCAGAACCCCTTCATATATGATGCACAATTTATTTCATTACATTTAAGGAATATTCCATAACAATACAGTTACACATTAAATTACATAGCATCATTTTTCTTTAGGAAATCTTTTCTTCTTTTCTTCTTGATGCTGATTTTCTTCTTGTTCATCATCATCATCATCTTCTTATTCCTCTTCTTCTTCACCCTCATCATCATCATCATCATCATCATCATCATCATCATCATCGTATTCTTCTTCTTTTGACTGCTCTCACTAGGGGTTACCAAAGCAGAGCATTTTTCCACATACTTAATTGGCAAAATATTTGTCAATCATTTTCAGTTTACTTTTATGATGATGAAGGTTAGATATCTAAAATATGTTGCCAATTAGAAGCAAGATTGCCAATTTTGGTTTGTGGTGCTTGGCCTAAACACAGTCTGTCTTTACTAATTTTGTCAAAATGTGACATGCTCATATTTTATTACTAATGACTTTCTATCTCCCTAATGCACCTGCTGACAGGATAATTCAGCCCTAAATAATGCCTTAGGAAATGCCCAGAGATGGGCCAAAGCAGCTGTGATGTAACAAATAGCTAGTGAGCTTGTTTTGGAGCTGTTAGGAGTTTCCTAGTTTCTCTAACACACAGCAACCTTTTATCCTGCAGTAACACCCACTGTTTCATCAGTCAAGTCATAAAAGTTAACCACAAGGCTATGCTTTAAATCCATGTCTAAGATGTTTTGATCTTCATTTATTATTTCTGTCTTTACAGGTGTCTGTTTTATGTTTCCATGTGTCTGTGGCTCAGATTCACATGTCTGTCCTATTAATGGTTGTTTTGGTTGTATTGACCATGTAGTTGTTGGATAGAATTAAATCTGGCATTAAACTGTGGAACTGTTGATCCACAACCGTGCTAAAAATTCTAGCAAACTTTAAAGCATTAAAATATCCCATTAAAATGACCAAACTTACCCTTGTGGGGATAATCAACTTGCTGGCATTTTAGAATATTTTTCTCTGTGGCAATAGCATAAAAACACATTGTTCTATGATACTGTAAATGCCCTGCCAGGATCAAAATCAATTAATGCTCTGTAGGTTTTGGCTTTTAAAAGTCTTGATGTCATATTGGGGCTTTTTGTTCCACTGAGAAGGCCAATAACTTAGTCAAAAAAAGAATAGATCCCTACTTTATTCCTGTTACTTCTGTAATTTTCGGTTTATATTCCATCTTTAGTGCGCAGGCAGACCACAAAGGTCCGGATCAGTGCTATAGGAGACACCATCACGCTGAAGTTCCTGCAGCCCGACACCGACACTAGACTGGAGGGCTACATCCTGGGCTATGGCAGCAGCTTGTTCTCCAAACAGTTAATCCAGCTCCCTGATGACGGGGAACCGTATGAAGCTGAAATTGGTAAAACCTCCAAATTATCTTTTTGATCATTTCTGTCCATCTGTCCTCTGACTTTCTGTTTCATTCTTTCAGATGCTGAGCCAAAATATCTAGTTGTAGTACAGCCAGTCAAAGGAGAAGAGAGGAGGAAACAATGCACAGGTAAAAAATATGACTAAATGTATGAAAAGCACTGTTAAATACAAAGTATTATAATCCACACATAACTCTCTATAAAGCTATTTAAAGCAATGAGCTACTTAACACCAGTGGTTTATATAAATAATAGTGGATAAATAATAGTGGATAAAATCTCTAGGGAAGGAAAGTCTGGAAAAGCCTCTGCATCTGGTGATTGGCTCTGTGACCGAGACATCAGTAATGCTGTCTTGGGGCACGCTGTTAAATACCCTTTCCACTGAAACCAACCCTGATGACTGCATTGAGGATGGGTAAGCCTATTTGTTTTTGTGTATTTGTGCTTGTCTGCTTTCTCTGTGTTAGATGAGAACACTGATGCTCAAACAGATGTTTGGTCATACATTTGACAGATGATGTGGAGCAGTACCAGTAATAAGAAGAGCCAAAACTTTTAGAATATTCTCACAGAATCCCAGTCTCTACACTCACATAGTTGGACAGCCAGGAATATAGACATGAAATACTTTGGAATTTGATATGTCTCCATTGCAGATATTGCAGGTGCAGAGCTATAAAGACAAATAGTTATAACACATACTTATGTGCACACACTGACACACAGTCTTGTGTGCTCTTTGCTCAAGATGGTGGAAAGCTTTATGTCAGACTGCTCTGTTTAACCAATCTGATCCTTTGGCTGCCCAGTATAATCCAGAGAGAAAGTCTGAGAGTCAGTAAAATCAGAGCTCCTTCCTGCATCTTAAGCTATTTGAATCATTTTGAATATCAGCTCTGAAACATAATATGAAGTATAACAGTCCTTTCACGTCCAGACTAATCACTACCATATCAATTACAAACTAGATTTGTAAAGTTCGTTGCGACAAACTTTGATGTTAGCTTTGACGAGGCAAGTATTCGCAAAGGCCGGTGCTTTTTGGAGGCGAGTGGACATAAGGGTCAGTGTCACTTTTGGAGGCAAGTGGACAGAAAGATAGGGTGCCAAAACATTTGGAGGCAAGTGGAGACGAGCATGTGACGTCATCCGAATACTCCTGAGGAAGTTCCCCTCATTGTTCTGAGTGTTTTGATATGTCACATGTCCATGTTGTAAAAAGTTTTTTGATTTTGCATATTTTGGGGGCGGGGCTGCGGCACAACCGGAAGGCCAGTCGGTACACCAATTTAAAAGTTTGTTCAGAGTATCACCCTAAAGGAGCTGGCCGAGTTTGGTGTAGATAGTTCAGAAGCTTGCCGAGTTATAAACCTCCAAAGTTTATAATGGGAGTCTATGGTCTCAAAGGCCACTTTGAGACCCGGTACCGGAAGTACCGGTACTCGGGTTGCTTAGAAAAGTAATACTGTAGCAACAAACTTCAGACCAGGGTCTACGACATATCTGAATTTGGTGCATGTGGCTCTAAAGCCCTAGGCCGCATTAAATTTTATAAATTTTTGTCTAAGCTTAAATAGGAAAACAGAATGTTGGCTTCTACAATGCCAACATAATTAAACAAGAGACTAACTTTGTCTTCAATCACTCTCTAGTCAGTACACCGTGCGCTACAGAGAGAAGGAGCCCAAAAAGACCTGGAACTTTCAGACTTGTCCCACCAGGGATACAGTCATTGACCAACTCAAACCAGAAACACCATATGAGTTCGGGGTCCGAGCAGAATCTCGCAATATCACTGGAGCCTGGAGCCCTCCAGTAATTCACAACACAGCTGGTATGTCACAACAAAGCACTAAACTTTTAACATGCAAATTGCTTCATGAGCCTCACATACATAGACATCTAAGATCAAAAGTTCATATCCGTTAGGGTTTCTGAACTTAACAAGAAAAATGTGTCTCTATTTCTGTCTTCTTCGATAATTTTTTTCCAGCTTATCTTCAAAGTAAGAGTCTAAAGCAATGCCTCTATCTGTATCTGCATCTGTATTTGTTTAGTACTTCATACGTTAAAAATATCGAAATGTAGCATGCTGTGTGAATTCTGTGGTCTGTGTTAATAATGCAAGTCACACGGCAGTTAATATGGATGCTGTGACTGCATACAGTGCTGCATGTTTATGTTTAACCCTTGTATGTTGTTCGGGTCTGTGGGACCCATATTCATAAACATTAATAGTTTTGAAAAACTTTGCTTCCTTGTAAATTTGTTGATTTTTTCCCCACTCATAACTTAAATTTGATTTTCTTTTTTTTATTACATTTGTAAGAAATAAAAAATGCGTAGTGTAAAAATAAGACGATGATGTTGAAGATCTTAATGAAGAACAAGAAGTTTATTCCAGCATAGCAGTGACAAAATGCATGATGTACTTTGGGTTCGTCGGCGTCAATAAGAACCCAGAGCAAATCCTGCTCAAGCATTTTATACTGTTTTCCTCTTTGTAGTTTAAATGAAGTTCTGTTTCGAATGTGTATTGAGCGTAAGAACTGAGTGTCTCCCAAATGGCTGGGTCACACTTTGTTATTTAGCCAGATGTCTTTAAATGTTAATCACGGTCACGTACACCTTATCTTGGTATTGTTACAATTGTTATCAACCAAATGGACACTTTTAAATGGTAATCACGGTCACCGTGGTCACTCAGACCTTGGCTTGGTATTGTTACAGTTACTATCAACCAAATGGTCACTTTAAATGGTAATCACAGTCACGTAGACCCTTTGTTCGTGGTGATGCTTAATGTCCTGCTGCCGTTCCCATATTTATAATTGAATAAACTTTATACGTTTAGAGTCCTAAACGTATTACCTTATGATACTTAAACCTTTTTAGGAATGAGCTCTTTCAGATGTGTACCTTGGAGTGGAATGTGGGTGCAATTTCTGTAATTTCTTACACATTCTTACACAACAACAAAAAACGAGTAGCACTTTAATTAAAAAATGTGATGTAATAAAGGTAAAGGGCAATTATTAACCATATATCCTGTTTATATTGCTTGTAATTGGGATGAAGTAAACATCTGTAGAGTATTTTAACATAAAATGTTTGATTGTGTTGAATTAAAAACCCAAAAAAGTAACAAAAATAAGAACAACATACAAAGGTTAATGTATGGGTGCTTTCTTTGTCCTGATAGCTTCATATCTGTCTGATCATTCATGCCTACATTAAAGTAAAGTGTTCATGCTCCACTGAACCCCAGTGCTGGTCTCTGGCAAAAACACCCACAAGAAAAACAAGAACATACTATACATTGTGCCTCATATTTGTATTTTGATATCTATACACATTTTAGAACACATTATATGTTTTTGTTTTTTTTTCCAGATGAATGTCATTTTATTTGGTTACCATCGGTGTAGAAAAAACATTTTGAAATAAAATTTTGTCATGACATAATCAATTCCCAGACCTTAAAAAAAAAGTCAGCATATGACATTTTTTGTATCCTGTATCAAATTTGTACTCGTCATATCTTACACAAAACATTTGAGGATTTTTGTTAGATGTACTGTAGTAATAAACGAACACAACCAATATGGAACCCAACACACCAAGTTGCTGACTGCATTGTTTTAGAAATCCAAATCAAATTAAGTAAGATGGAAATGAGATTCTGCTAATAATGTCTAAATAAAAAAAAATGTAAATATCTAATAACATCTTGTCCTCTTTGCTCAGCAAAAGATACAGATATTTATACCCCACTGAAGCCTGAGAACATTCTGAAGCCTAAGGTAAGTCTGTAATAATATATATACATAACAAGTTCTTTTTCACATGTCTCTATGTCTTTCTCTTGTTTTTCCTTTTCTCTCTGTTTTCTTTTTTCTTTGTAAGTCTAGACTTCTCTCTCCTACAGAAGCCCATCACTGAAAGCCCTCCAACTTTCTCCCCCTTAGTGTCTGGTAAGATGTTTTCTCCATTCGCTAAAACATGAAGAGAAACCTTATTATTTATCAAATATCTGATTCATTGTGATACGTTTCACTCTGCAGTCTCTCAGAGCAAACCAGCTTCCCTTCTCAAACACCCTGAACCTCCTCCTACACAGAGGGCAACTCTGGGTAATGAAAATTCCAATGGCTGTTTTTATTACTGATTTCTTGTACATCTGTGAATAGACCATGATTTAAAAAAAAAAAAAATTCTCTTCTGTATTTTCTGTCTTGATCCACGATCCATGAGGTGCAAAAATATAGATATATCGAAATAGGCTTTTGTCTACACACATTTGTCTAAAAACAAAACAATGTCAGATCTTTTTCCACCTTTAATGTGATATAGCAACCAACTAAATCCAAGTGAAAAACAAATAGAAAAGTTTTTATTAACCTATCACAATCCAACTCATGTTCAAAAGTTTAAAATATTATATATCTGTCATCAATTAAGTAATTCTGATTAACCCCCAAATAAACATCAGCTGTTTCTGCAGGAGAAATCTTTTTGTTTTTATCTGACTGATGATGCTATGACACTTAAAGAGCTTACAAAGCATTTTCAGTATCTCATTGCTGAAAGGTATTTCTAAAGAGAGGGTTGGAACACAGGCCAAGGAGAAAATGTAAGAAAAGTTTAATTTAAGTGGTGAAAATTGGAAAAGAATTTCTGCCTAATTTTTACCAAAACTATGAATCAGATTTGAAAATGTATAAATCCTCTGAGATCAACATTTAGGGCATACTTCTAAAATATATTCAGCACAAAAATATGACAATTAATTTTTCCAAAGCATTCCATACCCATGATGAAACATGGTGGTGGCAGCGTCATGCAATGGGGCCCTTACGCAAGATAGAAGGAACCATGGATAGCTCCAAATTTTAGACCAAAACCTGTAAGCCTCTCTTTTTTTCATTCATTCATTTTCTACCGCTTATCCGAACTACCTCGGGTCACGGGGAGCCTGTGCCTATCTCAGGCGTCATCGGGCATCAAGGCAGGATACACCCTGGACGGAGTGCCAACCCATCGCAGGGCAAAACATTCATGCCTCTCTCAGACCACAAAACATGTAAGCCTCTCTCAGACCACAAATTCGAGTCAACAGAGGAATGGTTCAAGAACACAAAAATCAATGTTTTGGAATGGTCCAATCAGAGCCCAGATCTAAATCCTATAAAAAATGTGTTTTGCAAGAAAGAGGTAAAAAAAAATTGTTAAACGAAGATTAGTCTTACAAACAAAATGTGCTGTAACAAATTTGCTGTATTCTATAGTACAATAAAGGTTGAAATAAATCTGACATAATTATATCACAAAAATCATATGCCAGTTTTTTAAAATGACTGTATATCTTCTGATACTGACTAAGCAAATATGTCACATTACCACTCTGACAAACAGGTATGCCAACATACAAATAGTGAGCACACCCAGCCTCTTCCTGGTGGCTCTGAACATTTTTTCCTGTAACACCCTTTGCCATGGCCCTGGCCTAAAAATCCTCTTCACTCTCACTGCAGCCATGATGAGGACAATTCTGTGGAAGGATATGATGATTGGTCATGGCAAGAGTGGTTATATTTTTATTATTAATAGCTTGATATAAACCTGTTGTAAGATGTCCATTGGGACGTCCTCTTCAGTCTTTTCACACTTTTTTCTATTTTTTACTATTCTTACTTTGACATAACAGTAACACTTGTAGAACCTTGACAAAATAGTGCTTGGGTGATGTGATGCAGCTTCCACTTCATACTTCTGCTTGCTAGGATGTTTAACATCTTGAATAGAACTTTATACACTACTCCCTAAAGTATGATATACTATTTTTCTCGTTTTTTGTTTAACTTCATAGTATGCTTCTTGCTTTTCATTTTCACTCCAGTGAGAGTTTAGATGAGGAGGTTTTGGTTAATCTTTTGGTTGGTTCATCTGGACCATCGGAAACCCTTGGGGTGGAAAAGTTGAGCCAACAGCAGTGATCACAGACCCAATCTTCTTTTGATTTCTAATCGTAAACAAAAGGAAACGAGAAACACTTTTGATGAAATATGAAACAGGCAGAAAGTCCAAAAAATGAAGTCAAAAAACAGGCAGTGTAGACAAACAATCAAGTATAAACAGGTTACCAGAGGCAAAGGCAAAAATACAAGAAACCCGATAGAACAGGAAGCAACACAATGAATGAAGATACTGTAGGTGTGTTCAATTAGTAGCTGTGTGACTGTGAGTGTGGGAATATGTGTGTATTGTGGGGAACGTAGACCATGGAAGACATGGTTGAAAATAAACTCTACAATGACTAAGGTCTAGGAGAGGGATATGGCACAGGGGCATGTGGTGCTGCTGTTGGTGCTATCTTGGGACTCAGGAGCGAAGTGAACACAACTTGTTGTTGAGTCATGGCTTTCTTAGCCAGATGCTTAGTTCCCCCACTGAGGAGTGACATGAGGGGTTCACTATGGACCTGAAGCCTCGAATGAAGCAGCAATAGAAAGAGCCAGTAGATAGGGCCAGTTCACATCCACAGTAACTTTGTCCTGATCCATAGTCACTCCCTCAGTGCCTATAATGTGCTTCGCAAATGCGATGGTATTGTGATAAAACTCACATTTGCATATATTTGCACTTGTATAGATTTAAGTAGCCTCCAGAGATTGGACAGTAGATAAGAAGCTAATCAATGTAGGCCACTGCAACAAAAAAAATATTGTTGTTGAGGTACTGGAATACAGAGGTGACTCTAGAGAGCACATACTGTATGACATTATGCAGTACTCATAGTGAACTCTAGAGGTATTAAACATGGTTTTCTATTCATCACCATTTCTGATGTGGACCAGGTTTTATACACTGTGGAGTTTGAGCTTTGTGTTCTACAAACAAGTGACAAGTTTATAGTCTGTGGTGACTGCTGGGATTGGAAGTTCATTGCTGCAGGTGACATGATAGGGTGACTGCACTGATTCAGAAATTCAAATGAGAATTAATAAGATAGAAATTAGATTCAGCTAATGATGGCTAATTAAAAACATTTTAATTGCATAATCACACATTATTCTCTTTTCTCAGCAAAAGATGTAGTCATTCCTAAACCACTGAAGCCTGAGAACCCTCTGAGGCCTAAGATAAATCTGTCAAATGCAGTAAGTTCTTTTCCACATGTCTCTTTGTTGCTTTCTCTTTACTTTCTTTTTGTTTCTTCTTTCTCTTCTTCTTTATAAGTCTAGATTTCTCTCTCTTACAGAAGCCCGTCACTGAAATACCTCAAACGTTCTCTCCATCAGTGCCTGGTAAGATGATTTCTCCATTCCAAAAAAAAAAAAAAAAAACATTAAGAGACTATAAATGATATAATATTTATCAAATATCTGATTCACTGTGCAATGCTTCATTATGCAGTTCTGCACAGTGTGACTCAGAGCAGATCAGCTTCCCTCCTCAGTCCCTCAGAACCTCCTCCTACACAGAGCGTAACTCAAGGTAATGAAAATTACAATAATGTGTTTCATTTTTGATTTCTTGAACACCTGATTATAAAGAAAAACTAGTTCTTTTCTGTTTTCCCACACAACTCCTCCTTTTCTCTCTACCTGTCTTTCATTCACATAAAGACCCAAGAATATTGTGCAAAAGAATGCAAATGAAATTTGCAAACAAAGCGAACAGTGGAAGTGGGTTAAACCTACAATTCAGATCACACAGTGTGTCTTCTGTTGTGCCCAATACAATAATGGTCTTCTAGTCTCATAGGTATTCTGGTGTGCTGTGGTTGAGGGCTGATAAACAATGCATAACAACAAGAATTTGTGTGGAAGCCTGGGAAAACCCTTCACATGGCAATTTTTTAAATATTTTTTGTTTTATAGCAAATAGTTTGCTATAATAAGGAAGTGAACATATAAGAATATAAATTAAATAAGAATAAAATATGTATGGTTTCTTAGCCTCTAGTGGTTTAGAAGCAGGCTCCTGCACTCTCATTGTTGTGGCTCGGGTTCGATTCCCAGGAAGGGAGCTAACCCAGCTGCTGAAGAGCTAACTGTCAGTGTTGGTCCCAAGCCTGGATAAAATGGGGGGGGGGTTATGTCAGGAAGGGCATCCATTGTAAAACCTGTGCCAAATCAAATATGTGGAGCAGATGATCCACTGTGGCCACCCCGAACAGGAAGCAGCTGAAAGAATAACAACATATGTATGGTTTCTTAATATAAGTGTCATAATATTACTTTTTTGTGACATCCAGTAGGTTTTCCAGGACTACTATACAATATTATACTCAGAAAATTCTCCAATACAATATATGGCAGGTGTTCTTGATAAAATAGCCAATGAGGCTAGTACTGTGTATGTATTCAGGGTTAAATTGTGCCGGAATGAATCGGTTCGGTGTTCTGGCACCATCAGTAACAAAATTTCATGGTAGCTGCATCACAGAAATAATAAGGTCCAGTTGTTTTTCAGAGGGGAAAAAAACAGGGGGCAGTTATGTTTTATCTTATCTTTTATCAGAAGTCCTCTATTCTTCAGAAGATCTTTATTTATAAGCACATTAAATATCACAGTCCAAAGTTATGCACATGCAGGGAGTGATGCTTAACGTTAAGAGTGCATGAGTCAGATCAGCAAGTTCATCTAATTAATCTCACTGGTTGTGTTTTTATCAAATGTGAAATAACTTCAGACTCAGCAATATGTCATCAAGATAGGTTTATTAAACAGAAAGTGAGAAGAGTTTATGAAAAAAAAATAAAGTTGTTTGATATTTTGATATTCGATTTGATGATATATGATTTAGTAACATGGTGCTTTGGTTGTTTGAAATAGTATAAAAAGCAATTGTTATAACCCTTTTACTTATCTTCTAATGATACCAACTTCAAAATACACTGTATGGAAATAACAGCCCAAGAAATAATGGTTTTCCGTACGTTTGCCTCTCTTTTTGTCACACAGAGCCAACTTGGCTTACTGAGCTCAGTTGATGTTCTGCATCTGCAACAAAATGCTAGATTATGCTAATCTAACCTCACAATTTTTTCATAGTCCTAAATTCAAATTTGTTGCACGAACAGTTTCCATACAGTACTGCTTTATTGCTCCAGGACTGCATCATGAGTCAAACACATACTCAGAAACTGCTTAATGACACGTGCTTGTTCTCTTTTCTCATCTGTAGACATTCATAAACCTCTGAAGCCTGAGATCTATTTGAGCCCTGATGTAAGTCTATCATATCAACAGAAAACTTTCTCTCTGTTTCTTTGTTTCTTGTTTCTTCGTCTTGTCTTTGTGTTTCTCTCCTTTCTGTTTTTCTTTGTAAGTCCAGACTTCTTTTTCCTACAGAAGCCCATAACTGAAAGCCCTCAAACTTTCTCCAAATCATTGCCTGGTACGATGTCTCCATTCATAAAAAAAATTATAAGGAAACCTTCATATTTATCAAATATCTGATTCACTTTCATACACTCCACTGTCCAGTTGTGACTCAGAGCAGACCGACCTCTGTCCTCAGACAACCAGGACCTTCGCCTACGCAGAGGGTAATGCAAGGTAATGAGAATTACAATGGCTGTTTATATCACAATTGTCTCCAGGAATGTTCTGGGTGATGGACTGATAGTAAAAGTGTTACTGTTAGTGTTTCTGTAGCGGCGTATGTGGTACTGGTACAAGTGTCTCAGACAATTTAATATAATTGCTGGGTTGTGACCACAGTAGAAGTGTTACTTATGTTTCAGATCATACAGTGTGTATTCCTATATGTAGCAGCATGAATACAGTGCTTAAAAAATTACAACAGTGCTGTGTCTTATACAGTAATGGTCCACTATTTTCATAATCATGCTCTGCTGTAGACCTAGTTCCTTTCTATTGATGTATGGGGTGGATGAGTACGGTGGCCAAGAAGTGCAAAACAAATTAACAAATCCGAAAACACATTAACAAATCCGAAAACAAATTAACAAATCTGAAAACAAATTAACAAATCCGAAAACACATTAACAATTCCGAAAACAAATTAACAAATCTGAAAACAAATTAACAAATCCGAAAACACTAACAAATCCGAAAACAAATTGTTAATGTGTATTCGGATTTGTTCATTTGTTTTCGGATTTGTTAATGTGTTTTCGGATTTGTTAATTTGTTAATGTGTTTTGGGATTTGTTAATGTGTTTTGGGATTTGTTCATTTGTTTTCGGATTTGTTAATGTGTTTTCGGATTTGTTAATTTGTTAATGTGTTTTGGGATTTGTTAATTTGTTTTCGGATTTGTTAATTTGTTTTCGGATTTGTTAATGTGTATTCGGATTTGTTCATTTGTTTTCGGATTTGTTCATTTGTTTTCGGATTTGTTAATGTGTTTTGCACTTCTCGGCCACCGTAGATGAGGGCTGAAATTATGCATAGCAACAGTTACTATGTTAAAATAATGGTAATTTCCTGGAAAAACATTTGACATTTCGATATTTCTTATATTTATATACAGTATATTTATATTCAATATAACTATTTATCAAATCTCTGATTTACTGTGATGCTTCACTCTGCAGTTTTGCCCAATGTGACTGAGCACAGACCATCGCTCCTCCTCAGACACACAGCACCTCCTCCGATTCCAAGGGTAACTCTGGGTAATGAAAATATACCAACAATCATATACCACCTGATTTTACAAAATGTCTTTTGTAAGCACTGTATATAATGTACTGTATTTTTAAAGTTTTACATTTAATTATTCTCCATCTGTCTTACTATTACATAAAATACTTTTGTCTATAGTGATTTCTTTATAATGATATGCAATGGAACATTTTCCAAAGCACTCATTTACATGCTATAATGCTTATCGTGTAGTAATATCTTGGTTTTGCTTGTTGAAAGAACATTGTGCTTTACTTACCAGTCAAATGATCACTTTACACTTTTTGATCATGTAACATTTTATACCCAAACACAAAACTAATGAAATACTCCACAATTGATGAATATGTATGATGATGCATAATAGTGTACACTCAGTGGCCATTAAGAGGTTATTAAGTATGCATACCTTGTACCTTCATTAACTGACCAGTTTGTCATGTGTGACTGCCATATAGATGCATTGTAGTAGTGATACACCGAGTAGAGCTACACCTACAGTTATGATCACAGTGTGTATTACAAACTGAACCAGTGAGAATACAGTGCTTAAAATGCCAATTTCACTGTTCCTGAAATACTAACAAGCCACAAAAGTTGAGAAAATAGCTAATAAGTTTAGCTACAAGGTAGGTACACATAATTAAGTGTTCACTGTATGTATATAACATTTCTTTGTGCACATCAAAAAATCTCATGTTGGAGAATGCTAATGTTGGTTCTTTTTCTGCTTGATCTTTATCCAAGAATTTTTTTCCACAGGTCCACTCTCATTCTCAGCTCTCACTCAAATGGAGCAGGGAGACAAAGTTCCACTTTACTATTGGAGTTTTAGGCGACAGTTGTAAAAACAACTAAAAACACAGGACTAATATATGAAATAGTAATCTCATAAAATTGTTGAACTGTTAAAGAAATTTAAATATGCATTGCAGTGAGAGTGCTTTGAACATGTGAAAAAGCCAACTTCAGCTTCCTTTAGAGGTGGAAATTTGTCTCCCAACTATTGACGCAAGGCTGAATATTCATAAAGGCAGAACAAGCATAATGTCTATCTGCAAACACACACACACACACACACACACACACACACACACTATAAGGCACTGTCATATCTCTTCTTTGAACAGGAGCAGGAAGCGATGGCATAAGAACTTCACGTCCTTCTGAAGATTCATTGTTCTTGACCCAGAACTTTACCTCATCTTACACATCAATGATTAATACAGGAAACACAAATATTCTTAAAACTAACCATTCTACTGAATCATCTCTTTTAATTACAACCCTCCAATCACTTCATTCAACCCAAACCCAACTGATCATAAGTAAAACTCTATTCAACACTCCCAAATCACAGACCGAGAGAATCAAGACTATATCTAGCACAGTCAAAGCAAAACTCAATGCAACCAAAAAGATAAAGACCCAACATCACAACAAAATTCATTCCCAACCCGAGGCCAGCACAACAAAATTCAGCACAACTACCAAGAACACACATAAAATGGACAAATACTCGATTAGTACAGTCCGCCCCAAGACCAGGTCACCACAATCCTATACAATTCAGCCTAAAACAAGTATAAATCAGTCCCAACACAACACAGCCAAAGACCAACTCGAAATTACTCAAAACAAGTTTACAACACTTGAACCCATCACATCTCAATCCCAATTGGATATAACTCATCCTAAAGCCATTGCAAGCCAATCCCCACCCCACACAATTCTATCCCAATTTATTACAACCCAATCCCAAAAAACTGATCCCAAACCCACTGCAAACCAATCTCCACCCCAATCTATTACAACCCAATCCCAATCCCATAAAACTGATCCCAAATCCACTGCAACCCAATCTCCACCCCAAACAATCCAACCCCAATCTAATACAACCCAATCCCAATCCCATAAAACTGATCCCAAATCCACTGCAACCCAATCTCCACCCCAAACAATCCAACCCCAATCTATTACAACCCAATCCCAATCCCATAAAACTGATCCCAAACCCACTGCAACCCAATCTCCATCCCACACAACTAAACCCCAAACTAACACAGTAAAAGACTACCCAAAAACAGGCCAACCGCAACCCATGACAATCTTGTCTCAACCCCTCTCAGCCCAAACCCAATCTATTGCAATCTCAGCCCATCCTCGATCACTACTCAATGCAACTCAAATCCCAAATAGCACATTAATACACTACCCAGGAACAACAACTCAAACTCAGGCCCCAAAAACACAAGTTCAGCCCCACCCAATACAACCTCAACCTGACAGAATCCTACCCAAATACAAGAAAACCCATTTCATTACAACTGAAAACACAACAAAATCCCAAACAAAAACAATGCGACCCAGACTGACCACAACCCAAACCAAACCAAAAAAAAAAAAACAAAAGTCCAGACCACACCTATCCCGCACAACTCAACCCCAACCAACCACAACCCAATCTAGTACAGCTAAATCACAAGCTAATGTCAGGTCCCATCATCAACACAATTATATAATCAACCCAAAGTCTACTCATGAACCAAATATGCACCATCAGTTTAGCACAACGTTAGAAACAACAACAACATTAAGCACTGAATTTCCACAACCTGACCATCACCCAACAAGTGCTACAAGAAAACTTTGTAACACCAACACATGCAAAAACGGTAAAACTGAGCCTATCCTCAGGGGTAAGCCAAAGCAACCTGTACAAACACCTTCAGAAAAATCTAACACACAAAACTTTCCTCGGGGTGAAAAGAAGCCGGTCAACAAGAAGGTCCCAGTCAGCAAAATGGGTAAATTCTACTGTTACTTATTACTTATGTTAATGTATTTTTTTTTTTATTTTAAAAAAAGCATTGATTGCAAATGTACAAGCATAGTGCTTATTATCCGTTCTTTATTACTTCTGATTATAGTAGTATACTGAAATACATTTTGCAGAGTCTTCTCTGGGCCAGTCAGAAAGCACAAGTTTCTAGATGACTAAATTTTACCAAAATATCTGATCAAGAATTCCCCTGAAAGTCCCAATAAATTCAGGCCAAAAACTTTTATAGACCTATAATCCAAAGTCAGGAATATAACCCAGACTCTGTTGTAAGACACAAGAGCAGCATATTAGAGTTTTTCAAATTGCAATATAATCCTCATCCCTTATGAGACAGCTTCTCCATGTCACACAGCTCCGAGCCAATCACTGGATGGACACCATACAAAGCCTGTTCTTGCCAGTGGGGCAACGAATAGGAACCAGGGTAATGATATCAATGTGTGTTGAGGCTCCAGCATTATTGGTCCTAACCACTGTCTTTCACGTCATGCAATTGTGAATTTACGTCGCATAACAACACCTAAATTGAGCTATTATGAGACGGCTGCTAAGCATCACCTATGTCATCAACTGCATTATTTAAGCATTATTTTTTATTATTTTCCACAAAAGCCACCATGCCTACAATGCAAACACTTCACGTGTGCTATAACTACTGTATTACACCCACTCTATGTTCTTTAAACCTCACTGCCACCCAATCACCAAACTTTTGCACTTTGCTGTCACTTGTCACATCATGCTAATGTAAAGAAATACTTCAGTGAAAAATATGAATGAAATTAACAGTGAATGACAGGCACCAGTTAGTACTGTTCTTGAACTGGTACCTGCAGCTTTAATTCATTATTAGCAACGTTTAAACAAAAAAACTTTTTTAACAGCACCACCTCTCCAGGAATTCTCACATCTAATCTGTCCTCACCACTGTCCTCATACAGGACTGCACTGTCTGCCACAATGCTTTCACTGTCTGTCTCCACAGGACTCTCAGGCACCTCCTCACATTCTTACTTACAGAGTAAAAGCAGCTTGTTGTCTGTCTCCACTTCGCCAGCACCGTCCTCTTCCTCATCCAAACTAAAACCACTGTAATTTCTCATCACCATGAAATTAAAAATGTTTATGTCTATCTAGGCCAAGATCTGTCTTCACCTTTGACTTCTGTGCCAAGCACCTCGGCGCCTGCAGTTACGAAGCGAGTCTCTCTGGTATCTGTTCCTAATCCAATAAGGTCGCCGCCTACCTACTCAAACACCTCGGTCAGGAATCCACAGGGTAACAAGGCATCACAGTTTTTTAGTAATATGCCATTTGTATAGTGCATGTTCTGTTGTTTATTCATCTTCTCCTCATCTACCCCTAAAACAATTTCATGCAATGAGTGTGAGGTCATACAGAATATAGGCATGGCTGAGATTCAACTATAGTCACAAATTCTCGGGGCATGTAGCATAGGTATTCATAGCTATGATGATATTCAGTATCCCAACCTGCTCAATTGGGAGTGCAATATTGATTTTAAAGCCATATTAACAGAATTACAGTTATATTAACAAGAAATGAATATTAAAGAAGTAACACAATTTTGGCCAAATGTTCAGTTTATTTCTATACATTTCTATTCAATGCACTTCTTGTAAAATTAGCATAGCATCTTCCTTATCACTTTTATCTGTTGAACTTTCATATTTTAAGTCTGAAGTTTTATGCCTAAAATTTGCCATGTCCCCTGATGATGTCACTACATCAGTGTATTAACCATTTAACCCAGGGCAGTGGTTGTAAATATAAACTCTCTTAGAATGCAGTTTGACCAATCAAATTAATGGATTTGAACAAATATTTAATAGTCAAAGCTAACAGGTTTTAATACATTGAAAGTGTGAGCAATGTAATAAGATGCAGGTAGTTTTAATCTAAATAATACTGTATTAAATGACTGTCTTTTAATCTTGAATCAGAGTCAATCAAATGCAATTTTTTTTAAGGAAATCCTAGTTTGATGTTGCAGGTGGCGAGCCAGATCATCTGATCAGGTTGGAATTAGAGTTAGGATATACATTGTTGATTTGCAGGGAACTTGACTATATGTTGATGGACATGTACCAGTTCCCATGTTTGTTCAGTTCTCTAACCACCCTTGCAGGCTTGTAAGTCCAACTAAAGTGGGATGCTTAGTATTTATTAGTGGGACCCTTAAGAGAATTTCTGCTCATTGTTTATATGAACTCCAATCATGTTGATTAATATCCCAAGAACACTTGAGACATATTCCAGCATCTTAATTAAGTCTATCAGCTTGACCTTCAGATTAAAAATGAACCCAGAAGAGAAATATCCACCTGTTTACAGATATAGGCAAATTCCCTTTTTAATGTTCTCTATAGTGATGAACAGCTTATCTAGACTTATCCAAGCTTCTGAAAATCTTTCAAAGATTACCATAACTGTGGTGTATCCTCGTGAGTCTGGCACATCTGTGTTGAAGTCTGTGGTGATTGTTGGGGTTTCAGTACCGGCAGGGGTTCCAAGAAACCACATCGCAGCTGGTTTGGGGTTTTAAATTGAGAACAGATTGACAAGATTGTACAGAGAACATGACGTCATTATTAATTGAAGACCACCAGAATCTATTAAATAGATTGTTGGATACTGTGTTGTCCAAACCTGAGAAAAGTGTGTACCCTCTAGATAAACTGACCTTTCATGGTCTTTTTTGATTAAGACTTTGTCTGGAGCTAATGGTTCCTCTCATTGGGCTTACAGTATGACATAATTTCTTGCTTAATGTCTTATCTATAACACTGCAGCTTCCAGCCAATGTCTAGGGCTGCTTTCACGGTCACTAATTATCTCATTCAAAAGGACTCAACTTCTGAGAATAGAATGCACACAGTTGTCATAGTGGCCTTGTGACAAAATGGTTGGGGCCATAAATCTATTGAATAAATAATACTTCTACATTTTTCTCATTTATCTTTACTGACTATATGCTTCCAGAATGTACTCAAGGGATTAAATTGTGGGTTGGCGAAACTCATTTTTCTAGCTTTGGCAGAGCTATTGGAGGACTTGGCAGATATGTTTCACATGATCATGTTCTAATAAATGGGTAGGAATATCCTCACTATGACGAATCTGTTTACCATTTTACTAAATACCTCATTTATAAATGCTAAAAAAATTGATGTATGGGGGCTAACCAGACCCTAAGGCATTAACATTTATTCATAGTGGCTCAAGTCAGTACAGAATGTTGTCTTCTACTCATTCCCCTGATCAGATTATAAATTCTGTGTAAATCACCTTTAGTAAACAATGTTGCTCCACATATTTATTCCATGACTGATGCAATGAGTGGAATGGGGTATTTGGTATAACTATGACTTCATCGGGGCTGCTATAATCTATGCAGGCTCTCTAACACTACAGACATGAACGTATGAATAAAGACTAACTTTAGAGTCTCATGAATATAAGCTTCTATGAGTCTACGTAAACAAATGGGACATCTTTTAGATATTTACGTAAACCAACTGTTATTACAGCTTTGCTTGTTACACTGGCTCTTTACTCAATATGATATTTCCTGGCAGAAAGCTAGACAATAGCAAAAACAAAATTGCTGGTTTATTTATTTTATTTATTTATTTTATTTCAGAATTCTACCAGACTACTACTAATATCAGAAACAAATGGAATTCTTTTTAATAATTAAAGGTTACTAAAATGAACATGATGTGTATTAATTTTGTATCAGCTTTAGATTGCGGTGTATTTTTTTTCTTTGTACAATCTTTCCTTTACATATTGTACTTTCAGTTGAATACTAATTGGAGAAAACATTTATAATAAAATAATAATATCAATTAATTAATTAAATGTCTTACGTTTAGGTTTTATATGTTTTCTTCTTAACTGTTGTATGTTTTTGTCTATTTTTCCTCTTCCCACAGCATCCCATGATGAGAAACATAAGGGGAGGTTATATCACAAACGTCACAAGTGGAATAAAAAAAAGACTGGTAAATAAAATGTTTTATTAATGCTGAGTTTTATTAATTCTAATGAAATAATCGATGTCACTGAATGAATGAATGTGGCATTATATGTTGTGCATAAGATATGTACTGTGTATGTATAAGAGGTTTTTTTTGTAGGATATATTTGCTTATATCTTTTAATATAGATAAGAAATTAGAAGATTTCTGGATGCTCTGATTTTAGTTATGCAAAGGTGTTAAAAGTTGAAGGTGAAGTTAAAATCTGGGGCATTAGGGGCAATGGGGCGATTCTCTCGTTAGGGCTTAATACACATAGCAAAATGTTACTGACAGGGTTTATCTCTATGCTGCCCTAATTCTACCAGTTGCCATTTAGCACTAACAATGAGTGAGATCATCTCCACTGAGAGTCTGCTTCTTGCACAACTGACTTCAGGCTACTTCTAGGCCAAAGAAAATACTAATGTGTAATCCAGAAAAGTGTCATAAAACTATGACACATAGTTCACAGATAAAACATTTCCAGTTGCTTAACCAACACTAAAGTCTTTCCTCTATTTTAATATTTCTTTGCTCTTTTCATGCCAGAAAATACTGTAATTGACTAATGATAATGGCTTTTGAAGTCTAGCACTGACAAACAAGTCAAAAATCACAGAAGTCTATAAACAGAATAACATAGCTGTGAACTCCTCCTTGGACTTTTACAGTCCATAACAAACACAACAAAATAAAGCACAACAGAAACACAACTCCATGGCCAATGCTTATCAATCACAACTTATATGAGAATGTCTGAACATTGTTGTGTTGACTGGATTGTTTTGGTTTGGAAACAGTACTTTCCCATGCTCATGGACTGGTCACTGAGCATTAATCCTTGATTTTAAGGACACTGCCCTGATAGCCTGAATTTAGAAATCTACAGCTACAGACTGTAAACATCTCAAACACGTTACACTCATTATTTCCCAGAATACCTCGTTTTGGCAAAAACACACCGTATGGAATTTTGTCACGCATGACGTTGCAGATGCTTTTGACTATTTCTGTAAAGATATTGTGAGGAATAATAGCATTATATTAATTATATTTTAATGGTGCATTTTGTCATTTTTAGAGCACTTTGCTTCCTACAATGTGAAGTGCAGTTGCATTGTCTATGTTGAATGTACATACAGTATGTTGCCTTTTAGGAAATGGCTTGGAGGTAAAAAAAAAAAAAAGTCTTGGGTGTGGAGCACATGGGCATGAACAGAAAAATATTAGTATTATTATATGTCTGGAAGCACTTTTAGATACAACGTTATGTTGTATGTGCCTTTATGTTGCATGTACCCTTATCAAGAGTCATGCTTTTCTTTTTCCTGATTCTTCTAATGTTTGGGACCTGCTATTCACATTCATTCCCTTTAATATCCACAGTGTGATTTCTGTAATAAATGTTTAATTACAGATCTTGTTTTTCCAGAATCAAATGAAATCAAAAACCAGATAAACCAGGTGGACAAAGTTAAGGGTGAGGGAAAAACTCATTATGTATGTTTAGTTACAAATCTAAACGTTTAAAGGTGACAATACACCCTAAGAATCTAGTTTCAAATGCTGATTTTTTCTTTTTTTTTTCATTTTTATTCTTTATTAGAAAAAGTAATCGATTTGAAGGTGGTGGATGCAATACCGATTCTGAAACCTTCAACTCCTACACCTACCACTGAGATCGATCAAAAGCCAACACCAACAACAACACCATTTTTTGCCTATAATGGTATGAAGCCAAAATATCTCTGATGTAATCTATATATATATATATATATATATATACTGTTGTGGAGAACATGAATGTTTTTTTTTTCCCTTTTTTGATACAGATTTTTAAAAAGCTGAAAAACATATTGTTCAATATACTTAACAACAGAATCCTGTCACATACCGAAGACAAATGTTTGAGCTTTTCTTCTCATCATCTTTCTTCTTGTTTATCTTCTTGCGGCCTGTAACTCACAGGTAGCCGGTATAACATGGGTGACAACTCCTCTGTATTCAGTTCTCTTCCTATCTCAGATCTGGATCCAATGGGAAAGAAACGCTTTGTAGGTAAGTCAGTGTTGTGCTTTTATTACATGGACGTAAACAGTGAAGAAATTAAAAAAGCCTTTGTCTGATTTCCAATCTAGCTCTCAACAAACTTGATCCATTTGGCCAGTAATTATACAATTGATTATTAATAATTAAATTAAATTATATATAATTATATAATAATAATAATTTAAAATTAAATGCTGTAATTTTAATAATAATAATAATAATAATAATAATAATAATAATAATAATAAATACACAACACATAATTGTATTAATAAGAATAATTAATAATTAAATAATTCATTTGCACAAATGCACAAAATGCACAAAAATAATTTGCTGTATATTTCTTCAGCCTTCTCATATTCTTTAAAGATGTAGTGTCTGAGCTCTGATCCTCTGTGTGTTTGCAGCACCTCATGTGATCTATCAGATAGACAAGCCTCCAGAAAAGCCGTGTTCTGTCACTCACGCTCTCAGCTACTTTCCTGATGAGGAGAATGGGGTAACAAACATCACAGGCCCACCCAAGACTCCTCCTAGCAACGTCACTGTGGTTACTGTGGAAGGATGTCCCTCATTCGTTATAATTGACTGGGAAAAAACAGACAATGAGACAACAGGTACACTGTGTATTTATTTAATACATGTTTCATTTTTCTTAGATAGATGGATGGACATTGATAGCAAGTTAAATATTTTGAAGAGTTTAAAGCAGTAATGAGTTTCTGCAGTGACATTTGTCATTAAGATATATGACACGAATGAAAATATTAACTAATGTACAGCATTACCTAAAGTTAACAATCATACAAAAATAGCTCATTCAATTCAATTCAGTTCAATTCAATTTATTTACATAACTGTTGATGAGGTCAGTAGCTCTAAATATTTAGTCAATATAGACGTGTCTTCATTTGGCCAACTAACTACTACAAACATTTTACTTAGAACATCATTTTAAGATTACTTAATTCATTTATGCAGGGTGCTTCGGATTTAATATTAGTCCATTAACTGATAAAAAATAATCGATTCACTTAAATAACATTCATGTATTTATGTTTTTTTGTGCAACTGAAGTTTATGGTACTCAGAAAGTAATGTTGGTTTACTTAACTTTATTGCTAACCTTCTTTTCTTTGCAAATGGATTGTATTTTTTTACGTCAATAATCTGTGGTACTAATCTGGGATTAATACAAATGTGTACAATTTACAGTTGTTTTTTTTTTCATTTATAATTAATAGGCTTAGTTGCAGGTTTATAAAAATAAAAAGACTATACATACATAGTAAAATTGGATACTTTTTACTAATTCTTGTCATCTATAATTTGATTCACAGAATATGAGGTCACTTCCTCTGTTAAAAGTCCAAATGGACGCGTCGTATCTGTTGTAAAAACCAATCAGACACATACAGCTGTGGAAAACCTGAAACCAGAGAGCAGGTACACATGCTGAACACTCATTGTATCTGTCTGTTTCTAACTCACTGAGTCTTACACTATAGCAAAGTCATACTTTTTCCTCATGTTTTTTTTTTTAGTTACGAGTTCAAAGTAACGCCTAAGAATGAGCTTGGTTCAGGACCCTCCAGTGACTCGGTATCCTTCAGCACTGAGTCGGGTACGAAGAGGAGCCTGGAGTCCTCATTACTTCATCTATTATCCATACTCTTATATAGCGCCGGTTCTCTGGCCAAAGCCTTGCTTTCCAAGAACCACAAAACCACACTAAGATTTTATGAATTCACTACAAATACTTCAAGACAAAGTATTTAATTGCAAGGTTGATTGCACCAGATGTGTTTCTATTTAACATGCCATACTCCACTGCAATCCAGGTTAAAGCCCTGTGTTTATTTTAACACCGTCCAATGCTGGATGGCCTGATTTAGTGGTGACCAATCAGCTGTCAGCCAAGACTTCTGTTTAAATCAAACGACAAAACAAAAACCAAGCAAACAGGAAACAAGATGGAAAACCAGGGATTGGCTGTACTTTTCTGAGCGTGTACCTCAACAGTATTTATTATTGTGATGCCTTGGGTTTATACTTATTCAATATGCGCATTAGTTGATGCAGAGCGAATTACAAGTGAGACAAAATCTAAGCAAAACACAGACCCAAGCATCTGAGGAGTCCTAAGAATAGCTCACTGTCTTTTTGAACACTACAAAAGAACCTTTGTACTGCTTTTTGAAGAGCTATGGGACTCTTACACAATAAATAGACCAGAAATGATCATTTTAATTTAATTTAGCACAATAAAAAAAACAAAAACACTGTGATTTGTAACAACCAGCTAGGTGCTATAGCATGTATTTAATATCAGCATGAAATTATCTTGATATTCCTAGTTTGGTCAAGCCAGTTACCTTAAGACAAAAAAACTAAAGATGATTTATAAAACAGTTTATGTCTTAGATTTTAGTTTCAGTGGATAATCTTAGTAGAATGCTAAGGAATTCTACCTTCTAAACACTACTGTTGTAATCATTAAGACTTTCCTGTGCTCATTCCAAGACTCTAACTAACAAGAATTTCAAAATGAACTTATTACTTCTTATTACGGTGACTGTGTACAGCGTTTGGTGGATGTTCTAACAGGGATTGAAAAGTAAAGCCAAAATATCTCTGGACCCCTCTAGTGGCTGGCTGCAATACAATATTAACCTCACACAAGGGAATTATGAATGTTAACATTTAAGTTTCATCTTCACAAATCATTTCTGAGAAAAGTGTTCTGTCATTTTTACAAATTCACTTTACGTTGATATCTCAATATTTTTCCTGACAGTAAATATGCTTTTTTTAGAAGCTATTTGATGATTAAATAAAGAGCCGTGGTTATGGAGGTGATTCCAACGCTGACACGAAGCTCTGAAACATCGTTAAAAATTTTGCAGATGTCTTCTTTTTCAGTCACTTGTAACACATCTTCAGCACAGAGTTTTTATCCCCCAGTATGTCTACAGTAAACTAGCTCCTTGTACTGATAGTATAGCTAGCAAACGAACAGGAGTAAACAAAGAGGTGACAAAAAAAAAAAAAAAAAACAAGCTAGCTAACACTAGCTACATTTCAGGGCAGTTATGTTGATTTTAGGAGCTTAGTGAACATTCTAAGTACTTTTAAGTTTAGCTGGCATTTCTTGTTAAAACTTTTCTAAGACAAAACAACAAAACAAGAGAATTTTTTACTCCCATTTTGAGCTAAATGAGCTTCAATCGTGAGCTAAATGAGCTTTTATCGTTAAAAGTGCTAAGGTAATAAAAGTAAATTGAATAGAACTAAAGTAAACTGTATGATACTCTCTTCACCCTCTGTTGATATTCCCTTGCTGCTAATAACTTGAATTAGCTTTTATACAAAAGTAGTGCATTTTTTTTTAAGCTTAAGATGCCATACAGAGCATGTGCCTGTTTTTGTTATATTAATCTCTGAACAGAGTTTTTGGCTCTTTTTTTTTTACCTTGCTGCTCAGATCCAGCAGATCTGTCCGAGCGCCAGCAGCTAACTGAAAACACATGACTCAACAGATAATTTACGAGGCCTTTTGGTCTTTATGAAAAACAGAACATCACTAACAGTACAGAGGGGAAGTCCAGTCTTAACATACATAAAGCATGGATGCAGTTAAATGTCATATTAATAGACCTGTGTCATTACAAGTGGAAATGTGAGCAAACGCAGGCAGAAATTCAGACTGCAAACATGATGTAGTTTAATGTTGCACTATTTATCAAATGCAGGAGAGTGATGTTTCCCTCAAAGTATGTATCTGTACCTGAAAAAAATTTGATTTTGATTAGAAAGGAAAAAGACATTGGCTTCTCAAATCTATTTCAACCAGATTTAACACAATTTATCCAGACAATGATGTAATACCTATAGTATGGAAATAATAGAATGTTATGTAACATTTCTGGCATTAATGCCCGTTTTTTCTCTTGCAGCGGACCCTCGGGTGAGCGAAGTTCCAACTGGTAAATACCATCATGATTGTAAACATTTATTCACTGGCTCAAAGAAAGAGGAAGAATTTTAACTTTAGCTTTCTAATCATTGTATTTTCAAACTGATCTTTGTGAAGACTTTATGATAATGAGATTGGACACAACAATATTATTAGCCTACAGTTTTCACGTTTTCAAGTTTAGATTGTATGTTTTTCAATTACTTAGTTTAATTACTTCATTAATAGCTAGCATGCATTTTACGAATTACGTAAATCTACTGTACTGCATGACAATATTGGACTTTTGGTTTAATTCCAGGCTTTTAGTGTAATTCCAGCTCTATAATTTTGGGTTCTGACTGATATTTTCTACCTAAAACACTTGTTTTCATTGTTCTTGTAGCTCTTTCTGGAGCATTAAATAGTAATTGTATTGAGCTGTATATACAGTATATTCAGAATGATGTATAAAGAGTCAAAGATAACTTGGTTTTAAAGGTAATAGTTGGTCTTGTATGTTCCAGTGAAAAGAAATCTTTTGGTAAAATGTTTCTTCTTGCTTGCTACAAAACAAATGAGTCAGATTTCTTATCGGTGCAATGGTCTGTATTATCTCTCACCTACAGGTAAAAATGCTATCTGGTCATCATTCAAATTCGAAGCAGACACCTACTCTGAGTGCACTGGAATGCAATTTGTGAAACGTACATGGTATCGCAAGTTTGTTGGAATTCAGCTGTGCAACTCATTGAGATACAAGATCTACCTAAGTGATTCACTAAAAGGTCAGAATCATGTTCCTGGGAATTAGGTCAGAATTTTGTCCAGCCATGAAAAAAACATTGCTCTGATGCTGTCTTTCTTCTTCACTAAACCTAGAGATCTTTAAGATCTTTTCTGTCACTTTCTGCACTTCAAGTAAAACCAACTTTAAGTGTAATGAACTATAGTTCTCACCCCATACCTACTGTACCTGACTATTTCACATGGCTTTCTCCTTTACACTATCAGGGAGGGAGAGATGGAGGGAGGGAGGTAGATAGTCAGTCATTGCATAGTACAGGTACACAGCAACAAAATGCAGTTTGGCATCTACCAGAAGTGCAAATAGTAGCAATTGTGCAAATAAACAAGTGCAGATAAATATGTAGCATATGTACAGCATGTAATATATATATATATATATATATATATATATATATAGATATATATATATATATATATATATATAGAGAGAGAGAGAGAGAGAGAGAGAGAGAGAGAGATTTAAACATATGTACAGCATGTAATATATATTGGTACATATGTACAGTGAATAAATATAAAGGCTATAGCAGTGTGTGGACATTGTTGAAAAGTACAAGTAGAAGGTATTAAGGTTATGGCTTTAAAAAATGTGCAAGCTGTATACACAAGTCCACTAAATAATAATAATAAAAAAATTATATATATATATATATGAATGTGACATATTAGGCATAAGGTATATATAGATCCAGTCATTTCTGGCAAACCAGGTGCATGTTCAGTGTCTTGTCATCACAGTCTTACAACCCTAACCCTAAGCCTAGTTTGTTTAGGAGAATCTGGGGCTCCTTCAGGAGGAACTAAATTATGTTGAGTAGGATAAAGTCTAGGCTCACCGTATATGACTTCCACTACTAAGTGAGAGAAATTTGTGAATGTTTGTACAGGAGTAAAAGTTAATATGGGTATCTGTTACCTGTAGGAAAGTTTTATAACATTGGGGATGAGACTGGATATGGAGAGGATCATTGCCAGTTTGTTGATTCATTCCTGGATGGACGAACTGGAGGCCTGCTGCCACAGCACCACTTACCACTCAAACAAGGTGCAGCATTCTTTGCAACCATTCTCTAACACACTTGAACCAGGCCCATCTGGCAACCATTAGTTTTACAGTGCTAGTTAGTAATGAGGGTAATTTCTGTTACAATTGGCTGCACTTGTATTTTTTTTAACAGTGCACAAATGCTATCTTTTTCAGGTTATTTCCGGGCCATGCGCCAGGAGCCTGTAAAGTTTGGAAAGATTGGTGGTAGCACTCAGATCAACTATGTAGCCTGGTATGAGTGTGGAGTCCCCATTCCTGGATCATGGTAGGACCCCTGAAGCTGTCTGAGGATGTATCCGATTAGAATGTATTGTGCGAGAGATGACAAAGCTGACAATGTATAAAGATGTACAGAAAGGGAAAAAAATAATAAGAAAAAAAGGTTCTATTGAGTTTGTGTTATCTGCAGTATCTAATGGCACATATAATGCTTCATGCTATTTATATGCGGAACAAATTTATCTAGACATTTAGAGAAATAGCAGAGTTTATGAAAGGGGTAGCAGGCTCCCTGAATGTTTAAAACGTGTGTATTATTTATCAAGAGGCTGGGGGTAACGTATATATAGCAATTTCCTGGCAATTGGCAAAAATTAGGGCATTAAACAAGTGGAATTTGGTCATATTGTGCAACTGGTAATACACACACTAAAATGCAAACATCTGAAATGGAATTTAATATATTAAAAATTAGTTTCAAGACGTTTTTGTGCAAGTTTTACACAAAATAGATGTAAATCATTCGATCAGCCGTATCATTAAAACTAGCCAGAGGTAAAGTGAGTAACGTTGATTATTATTATATAATGTTGATAAATTAGGCAGCAAGTGAACAGTCAGTTCCTGAAGTTAATGTGTTGGAAGAAGGTAAAATGGGCAAGCTTACTAGGACCAAACAGTGATGGCTAGACAACTGGGTCAGAGCATCTCCAAACCAGCGTTCCCTAAGGAAGAACAACCACCAGTGAACAGGTGATAGAGTCATAAGCACCCAAGTCTTGTTCATGCACTTGGAGAGTGAACGCTAGCCTTCCGAAACAACGGAAGATCCCACTGTAAACAAACTGCAGAAAAGGTTAATGCTGGCTATAATTCAAAAGGCACCAGAACACATCGAGCATCACAGATTGCTGTGTTTGGGGCTGCGTAGCACCAGGATGCACTATGGGAAAATGGCAAGCTTGCAGGTGCTGTGTGTAGATGCTCAGGGTACTGTTCTACTGGGAAATCTTACGTCCTGGCATTCATGTAGATGTTACTTTGACCTGTTCCTCAAACCATTCCGGAACAGGTCAAAGAGTTCATGGTATTGATTTGGCCTCCCAGATCTCAGACCGATCGATCATCTGTGGGACGTGCTGGATGAACATATCCGATTCATGTAAGCTACACCTCACAACTCACAGGTTAAAGGATTTGCTCCTAATGTGTTGGTGCCAGAAACCACTGCACACCTTCAGAGGTCTTGTGGAGTCCATGCCTCAATGGGCCAGAGCTGTTTTGAGGTACAAGAAGGAACTACACAGTATTAAGCAGGTGGTTTTAATCTCATGGCTGATCGGTGTATATGGTTATATGTGACATCTGTAAATTAAACCCTCATTTGGTTTTGTAGCTTTTGCTATTAGTTACACAAAATGAATGTTGATTTATTTGATCAGTTGCCGACCATTTAACATCACGAATCTATTGCAATGTTAACACTATTTAAAAAGGTGTTTTTGACAAAATGTTTTTTTTTTTTTTGTGAATGCTACAAAATGTATTACTTTCATTGCAGAATTCTTTGTGGTTTTTATTAGAAGGTGCAAAATGAAATAAACATTTTCCTCTGGATCTCAACACCAGTTGCACTAATTACACAATATACCATGTCAGATATCTTTTTAATTTTATAGTATCACCTTTTAAGCATACAGAATCACCACACAAAATCAAAACGTTTGATCTTTAGTTTTAAAGTCTTTATTCACCTCCAGAAAACAAATGTTACAGTTTATACAGAATGACTTGGGCCACTGAGCAGGGCCAGTCAGGTATTAGTAAAAACTAGGAGAGGGGGAATGATGAAAAGGAGAAAATGAGGGGGAAAAAAGAGAATTAAACAATTTAAATTTCCTTCAGCTGCGATTATAACTAGTGTTTCAACAGAAAGCTGACACATGATTTAACACACGATAACACCAACAAGTAGACAAAGTGTTAAAATGAAACTCATACTCACGCCAAAACACACCAAAACAATCATGCACAGGATGTTCTCACGCCAATGAGCCACCTCACCCCCACCACTCACACACACACACACACACCTCTCAACTCCTACACCGTTTGTTCTGATCTGTGCAACCTCTCACATTCTATTTCTCTCGTTCACTCACATTTTCACACTCACACCACATCAAACTCAGGGCGTTGGGGTTTCATCTTGTACTCTACTGCTACAGCCGATTTTTACCGGTAGCCAGGGCCGGGCTGGGCATAGCCCTGGCCATAAGGGGGGCGGTTGCGTGCATAGGGATTAGAGCCCCCAGGGGGCGGGGTCACACCAGGGGGCGGGGTGTATCCAGGACGAGGCTGATACCCTGGGGCCGGCTGGGAGGTGGGAGGCAGGCTGTAGTTGGCCGGCTGCTGGGAGGCCTGGGAAGTGTAGTTCTGAGAAGGAAACTGAGGTGGTGCGTACTGGCCTGCACCCTGGGGCTGGGGAGCAGGTGGAGCCTGTGACTGGGCACTAAATCCAGGGGCGGAGCCAGGAGCAGCAGCCTGAGATGTAGGGGTGGGGTAATTCTGGAACTGTTGCTGAGGTTGGGGGACTTGAGGACCACCAGGCTGAGTAGTATAACCTGCTGAAGATGAGAAATATAAAAACAGACATGAAGCTAATATCTTACACTCTAGTTAAATGCCATTTATTTCTGCTGTGTTTTATCCTCAAACAAAATGAATAAATAACACTAACCCAGATGTCGACCCCTTAATATGTTATTACCGATAAGGTATTCAAAGAGTCACTCTGAGGTCCCAAATCACAAAACTCAAATAGTTGAAAATGATCAGGCTCCTAGTCTACAATTTCTATACAGTGAATTGTACTGTGTCGGTATAAAGGTGAGGATCTGTACCAGGGTACTGCATGCCGTATTGCTGCTGAGGAGCGGCCGGCTGCTGAGGAGGATATCCACCTGGAGCTTGATACTGCTGATACAACTGACCTGAAAAACATACAGACCAATGAGTCTCAAACTGACGATATGAGCTTTCATGAAGCATCAAAAGATTCAAGGCTCAAGATAGACTCGAGCACAAAAAGAAATCACACAAATACAGGAGTATCAGTGAGTGTGTTCCCTGTTGCATTTTACCAGATGCTCAACACACAGGAGGGAAAACACTGTCCCCCATCCACACAAATCCACCCACACAAGAGAAACTGACCATATGGTATTGACCAATTATAGACAAGTCATAGAGGGTTCATGCTGTGTTTGTGTGCACAGCACTAAGTAACATAAGCCATGTGCATGTGTTTCAAAATACTACAGATTACTGAATAGATATTAATAAAATAGAGAAAAGCATCAAAGGTCCAAGAGTTATGACTTTATGAAGCTATGAGTCACACAACCGTTCCTTCACTTGGACTAAGTGGACATGGGAGCTCTGTGGAAACGAAGCAGATCCAAATCCAAGGTGACAGAGGAAAACATGAGGCTCCTCAACAGCTCTTACTCAGTTGACCTGTTTTTTTCCCCCCTAACTGGATGCCTGTGACCTCTTTTTCTTGAGAAATTAAGTAACTATAAAAGAATGTGAGGTACAGTCTGATTGTATATACACCAGGGATTTCCTAAAGCACTTCTGCAGGGTTTCTAACCTGAGTTTCTTTCATTTTTTTTTTGTTCTGAACAGTAGACACAGATGTGCTTCTGGGTGCATTATGCTGCCAAACATCAGGATATCACTAACTAAAATATACAGAGTTCTTAGTCGTATTAAACCAGCAAGTCTTCCCAGACGTCTTCTCTCTGGCCTTTGCCTCAGATTCTTTGAATAACCTTTTCCACACTTCTGAACGCTCGAGTTCATACCAAACACTTAACTGTCGCAGGTTTGTATCTAAACAGACGCATTCCTTCCAAACCATGGATGAATTTGGTAAATTTATACATGAATTGTTTGTGTGAAGCCTTAGTGGAACGATTTGTACTATTGTGGAAACAAGGATCAGTGCTTATTTCCACATTAATGTTTCTTTAAATGCTTTTATTGTTTGTCTATTTTTCCTTGCTGCTGATCAGTAGTTCAAATTAAGCCTTTCAGCTGAAGCTGCTCACCTATACCTGTGTGTGTGTGTGTGTGTGTGTGTGTGTGTGTGTGTTTACCATCCATTGTGGTGGCAGAAGATTGTTGTACCCCCGAGTAAGGTGGGGCACCCTGAGCTGCCCCAGCAGGAGGATGAGCTGCAGAGGAGGAGGAGTTAATACTGTCAGGAGTACCAGACCGTTCGTCCACTGCAGCTACAGCTGGGGCTGAAGGAAGGAGAGAGAGAGAGAGACAGAGACAGAGAGAGAGAGAGAGAGGAGCAAGAGAGAGAGAGATAGCGAGAGAAAGAGACAGCGAGAGAGACAGCGAGGAACGAGAGAGAGAGAGAGAGAGAGAGAGAGAGAGAGAGCGAGAGAGAGAGGAGCGAGAGAGAGAGATAGAGACAGAGAGATAGAGAGGAGCGAGAGAGACAGAGATGGGGGGGGGGGGTCGGTCCAATTGTTAGGCATCTCCTAGCACTTTTATAAACATTACAGTTTACACAATAAATGAACCTGGCTGTTCATATCCAATAGTTTGTGTAATTTATTTAGCTCATGTCGGCTCACAGGACCAGAGACACTAGCTACAATGCAAGACACATTAACTCAGTCCTCAGACGTGTTTCATTCTTCCCTCTCTTTGATGAATAGCTCGTAATATTGCTTGTAAAAAAACAAGTCAGCACAAAGGCAGAGATGTATGCTCATGGTCTCCCTGCATCAGATATAAAAGTGTCGAGTCAAAAAGTGGTAACATGAAGCACCCCTAGGAAGAAAACGATTACTTTCAATCGCCTTGTTTATAGCCGTTAACTGGTCGTTAATGATCACTCAATAAAATAACTGTTGGTGCAGTCAGGTTAGTTGATTTTCTGCACCTATGTACTTTCTGCAGCTGATTCTCACGTGGCATCTTCAACCCATTATATTAAACCCGAGTCACTGAAAGATTTTACATGGATCATGGGAAAGGTAACATTTTGATAAGAAAATGTCAAACAAAAAAATAATGTTAATAGTGCCTCCATGCATCCCAAGCCACTTTTACTTAGATGCTAAATCTTTAATATCTGCTCTGACCCGCACTGCTCCAGTAAACTCCCGAGTGCGCGCGTACCTGGAGCAGGCTCTTCGGACAGGCCGAACGCCGAGATGACGTTCTTGCTGACCTCTTCTTGGTTCTTCAGGGGGTCGAAGGCAGACATGCTAGCAGCGCTGACCGGAGGAGCCTGCTTCACTGCTGTGTCTACAGCTTCCACACATTCTGTAAGACAAAACACTTTAGTTTGAATTATTATGGTAACGGCTTATGATTAGCATTTGATGAAGGTCAGCCAAAATAAGAGAAAGTATGCATATAATAAAACTACAAAGTGCCACACACACAGCATATTTTACTTGGCATACAATGCTTTATACACTAAGCATTAGATTACATAGTATACCCAAAGCCAAAAGCTCTCACTACTTCAGCTTCTTGTAAGAGGTCTGGTTAGCTTCACTGTGTGAGTTTGTTGCTATTCAGTGTCTATAGCGTTATACTATAATGACCTGGGAAGCTAAACAAGTATCAACCAGTTTAAATTTCAAATCATTAGCTAGGATAAGGAAAAACCACACACGTGAACATGCGCAATCTTTTTGCTGTAATGGACTTTCCATTTCCATGAGAGATTCAGGATTCTAGCTTGCTCTGAAATATGAAGATGATTTCATTCTCTCAGTGTACTTAGACACACTAATTCCTGCCTTGTGTGTGATATTGTTTCTGACATGGGCACATGTGGAAGACTGGTTTTACCCGTCTCGGGGTTGTTGTGCTCCAGTGCAGGCTCTGAGGGCGGCTCCAGGCTGTCCAGCAGGCTGTTGATTCTGTTCCTCAGCTGGATCAGCTCCTTTCGCAGGTGTTTAACCTGAGATGACTCCAGTGGCCGCGGCTGCCCGTTCACTGTGGAAACACAGTCAATCATTTCTCTCGGTGGGAGAGGTGCAAATATGTGGAGCACAATGCAAAGTCCAGACTACCCTGTTAGCACAATTTGCAACAAGGCTGGCTGTGTGAATTGTTTCAGGCTCCATGACACACCCTCTGCAGTATCAGCCCCAGGACTTTTACTCAAGCCACACGTTTGGGACACACACATGCACGTGAGGTTGAGGTTGACCTCTACAAGCTTGGCCTGAGAAAAAGTAGAAGGAAAAAACAACACACACTTCTCTCCACAGCTTCCCTTCCCTCCTAATGTTCTCCCTCGCCTCACTTTATGACCCTTTTGGCAGAAAGAGGCAGGGCTCCAACCAAATTCATTGGACAGGAAATCACATCATCTGGCTGGAAAAAAAATTCTTCAGATAATGGCTACAAGGTACTGTATGCCCTCAGACACACACCTCATAGACGAGTGAAGCCAAGTCACTGTTATGCAACTAACTGACAAATGCACAATTTCATATTTATATGCTGAAAGATTTTATAACGCCTACTTTATTCCAGCCAAGAATTCATTCTTACCGCACTAATGAAGCATCAACAATCAATTCCTAATGTGTAGCTCTGTAAAATGTGTGCTATGTCTCCCCCTGGTGGACTTTTATGTTCAAATTAAGCACAGTAGTTCAGTCCTTTCTGTAGCAGCAGCTCATTATTGCCCCTTTTCCACCGAGGCAGTTTGAGTGCTGGTTCGGAGCCTAATTTAGAACCAGTTCTTTCTTTTTCGACAGCCAAAGCACCAAGTCTGAACCAGGAAAAGTGGTCCTTAAGTAGCACCAAAATGTTGCTGGTCTACACTTAAGAACCGCTTGTGTCAGAGGCTGTGGGCGGAGCTACTGTTAGCGCATTTGATAATATACCAATGTTTAATACACTTTTACTTTACTGCAATATGATCAATTATCAGCAGACATGATAGTAGGGAGCTACATACTAAGGCTAACATTTTTCTATATTAATGATAAAACAATGTTATGTACTTTCTCGATTATAACCTCTGTTTATACAAATTACATGGAGCTGCACATACACGTTGGATTCGCCGATGCCAATGTAGGTTCACAAAGCCATGAGCATTAAACAGTAAAGCAACATCCGCCATTGTTGTTGTGTTTGCCGATGCTGCGCTAAAGTTTCTGGGAAACGTTACATGTATACAGTGACGTCAGACTCGGCTCTGTGACGGCTCTCTAACCGGTGGAAAGGCAAACCGGTTCTTAGAAGGTTCGCCAGTGGAACCAACTTTGAACCAGCACCCGGTTCTTTTGGTGGAAAAGGGGTACATGTTGGTTTGGTTGAAGCCAACATTCTGTTTTCCTATTTAAGCTTAGACAAAAATTTATCAAGAGTAACTCCTCCTAGGGCTTTCAAGCCACATGAACCAAATTCGGATATGTTGTAGACCCTGGTCTGAAGATTGCTGCTATTACTTTTCTAAGCGGTCCGAGTACCGGTACTTCCAGTACCGTGTCTCAAAATGGCCTTTTTTCCCCCATAGACTCCCATTATAAATTTTGGAGGTTTATAACTCGGCAAACTTTCGAACTATCTACACCAAACTCGGCCAGCTCCTTTAGGGTGATACTCTGAACAAACTTGGTGTACCGACTGGCCTTCCGGTTGTCCTGCAGCCCCGCCCCCAAAATATGCAAAATCAAAAAACTTTTTACAACATGGACATGTGACATATCAAAACACTCAAAACAATGAGGGGAACTTCCTCACGTGTATTCTAATGACGTCACATGACGTCACGTGAAAATAAAAATGTGCACAACATGGGCATGTGATATATCAAGACACTCAGCATAATGAGGGGAACTGCCTCGCGGGTATTCTGATGACATCACGTGACATCACTTGATGTCACGTGAAAATCAAAAATTAGCACAACATTTACGTGTGACATATCAAAACACCTGATACGAATATAATTTAAGTTAGGATTCACTAACACATTAAATCACGTATAAAGCCTTGCAATACGAAATATGTATTTCTGATAAATATTAATTATCATCACTATTCATTATCAAGTGAACTAACTGCTAATGCAATGTTGCTATTTTTTTCTCAAGATGACCATGACCAAGATTTTTTCCAACTTCAAGATGGCCATGATAAAATGCATAAAATCATTCAGATACGGCCAGCAGCTTCAGGTGGTTCACATCAGCCATCAGAATAGGGGAAAAACGTGATCTCAATGGTTTTTTTCATGGTTTGATTGTTGGTGCCCGACAGGCTTTTTTACGCATTTTAGAAACTTCAGATCTCCTGTGAATTTCATATCCAACAGTCTCTAGAGTTAACTCAGATTGGTGCAAAAATGAATAAACATACAGTGAGCAGCAATTCTGCAAATCATTTGTTGATGATAGCGATCAGTGGAGAATGGTTCAAGATGGATGAGCTACAGTAGAAGTAGTGAAAGACCATGTCTGGTTCCACTTCCATCAGCCAAGAACAGAAAGCTAAAGCTGCAGTAGACACTGACTCACAACCTAAATAGTAGAGGACTGGAAAAAGCTAGACTGGTCTGATAAATCTTGGCTCAGAGATGGTAGGGTCAGAAATTTGCATGAATAAATGGATCCAACCTGCCTTGTATCCACAATCCAGGCTGATGGAGGTGATGTAATGGTGTGGGACAAATCAATCATGGTCTGAATTCTACAGACTATTTGAGAATTGTTACTGAACATATGCATCCTTTCATGGCCACAATTTACTATCGTCTAATGGCTGCTTCCAGCATGATGATGCACCAGGTCACGAAGCAAACGTCATCTTAAACTGGTCTCATGAACATGACAATGAGTTCAGTGTTCTTCTCTGAATCCAGTAGATCCCCTTTGCGATGTGGTAGAACAGGAGATTCACAGCATGAAAGTGCGACTAAAAAAACTGCAGGATTTGTGCGATGCAATCATCTCAACATGGACCAAATCTAAAAGAAATGCTTCCAGAATCTTGTGGAAACCAGGCCATGAAGAATTACTTGATATCACCTGATTACAATCATATCGAACAATTTTTTTTCACTCTCTGTCGAGCTATATATGCCACTCCCAAGCTCGGTGTTCCGAGTTCCTAGCCTGTTTGTCTCTTCTTATGGAGCTACTTCGCCATTCCTGATGTTCTTCACGTGGTTGGAGTCTCGTTGCCTGGCGGTCACCCTGCCAGGGATTGATCTGCATGGTCAGCCAGTGTCTCATGGGATTGTTGTGGATGGAGCCGCACGGAGACTGTCATGCTTTCTTTGGAACATTGTTGTGTCAGTCATCTGTATGGTCTGTTCTTTATCAGCAATCAGGTCTGTGCTGAACTCAGAGTTTACGATGACCAATTAGTTCCTCAGGATCTCTCGGCTGCACTATTATAAACTGTTGTAGAAAGGACATTATTTACATTTACACTATTTACTGTAGAATGTCACCCAAATGAGGATGGGTTCCCTTCTGAGTCTGGTTCCTCTCAAGGTTTCTTCCTCATATCATCTCAGGGAGTCTTTCCTTGCTGCCGTCACCTCCGGCTTGCTCAATTAGGGGATAGGGATTTTTAAATTAATTTTAAACTTTAATTGTATATATTCATTTATTTTTATCCATATTTTTTCTTAATTATTATTATATATTTATTTCTCTTTTTCTCTCTCTTTTGTTTCCATACTTCTGTAAAGCTGCTTTGTGACAATAGGAATTGTTAAAAGCGCTATACAAATAAATTGAATTGAAAAAGAATTGCGGCTGTTTACAGAGCAAAAGTGGGGCTTTACCCAGTATTAGTGCAGTGTTCCTCATAAAGTGCAAGTTTTTATGGTTGGAGGAAAATAAAGTTGGAGGTTTGGCACAGAGAATTAGAGAAGATGAGAGTTTTGAGGTCACCAAGTCTCCAAATCTATAATTAAACAGGGTTTTTTTTTTACTTCTTTTTTTCTATCTGGCCCCAAAAGCAAGTGTCTGGGTTTGGCTTCTAGAACATTGACTGGAACTGGTTCTGTGGTCAGATCACACGCTTATTGGGAACAAACAGTGAAGGTAGGTCTTGCATTGTAAAAATAGTTACAAAGAAAAGTATAGGGGAGGATCTGTGTCCATCAAACAATGTAAGGTTCATTGTAAGGTTCATTGTGGTTGCCATGAAAAAGCAGGAGATTCAGAAATACTGGGTCAAGGCTGGATATCCACATAAACATAGTTCAATGACCACAGAAGCATGTTTTTGACATGACCATCAAAGACACTGAAAAACAGCGGGATGAACCGCAGCGGAGTCCACAAGAGCAGACCAAGTATATATGAGCACTATGTACTGAGGACTATGGACAGGCCAAACTCATAAAGCATTATAGGAGAAGACTCGGTTATTATGGCAAAAGGAGGTTGCACAAAATACTAAATGCAGTGTGCCAATAATTGTGACACTATTAAAACTATTGCTAATTCCCTCATGTTTTCAGTGTGAATAAATTGATTAAAAAAAAACAACACACAACAAAAATATCATAATGCTTTCACCCATATATACAAAGGGTGCCAATAATTCTGAAGCTGACTGTGAGCCTGATCCTACCGTCATGTTTATTTCTATAAAAGCAGGAGAGTGTCATACTTAAGTGCTTACATGAAAATAGTAAATATCTAAAACAACGAGTGAAACGAGTGTTTCATGAATATTCCCCATGTGTGAACAGCACAATGGAGCAGGTCTGCTGATAAAACACACAAAAATCCAAACAGACTTTTACATAATTAAATATTCGTGAGTTTCCTGCCCTATTCATTCATGTACGTGACTCTAATGGTTTTTCCTTAAAAAACAATACAAAGCTAGAGCTTTCTAGAAGGGATTACTGCAGGGTCATTTCATTTATTCATGACAGCTGGAGAGGGTTTATCTGCTTATACAACACTGCCGTGTTCGAGCCCTTAAAGCTCAATACAACCTGTGGTGGTGTGGCCTGTACAGAGAAAGTCAGGATCAGAAATCTGATGACGGATCAGTTGTATTCAGCACGGTTGTCTCTAGTTTTAATAACTTTGATTCTGTGCTGTTAGACTACCAGCACAAAATAAAAGCATAAAACTGTGACGTTTTGGAAATGTGAGCAGTCTGGGAAAGGTCACCACACAGGTTTGCGGTCATCCGACACAAAACCAAAGCTCTCAGGTTAACCAAAGCTCAATAACTCACCGAACAGAGTGAGCTTTAATATTCTGCTGCACTGGATGGCGAAGGACAGATCAGAGCTGTCAAAGATGGTGATATGGTCATCATCTACAAAAGAAGAAAAAAAGGGCATGAACCACCAAAGAGGATAAACACCAAATACAAAATGGATGCTGTGTTATTTAATCTGTGTCTATCAAATGTCTGT
>NC_083467.1:7196366-7241366 GCF_030014155.1 Tachysurus vachellii
GGGCAGCAGGCTGAGGAGGTACGGGTACTCCCACTGATAGGGCATGGCCACCACATCATGGGAGAACAACTTAAAGTGGGAGATTGTCACCTGGGAGGCTATAAGCAACCATAGCACAAGGTGCACAATAGTCAGCTTCTTGATCTCAGACTTTAATGAAGCACTGCAAAACAGAGAGGTCAAGTTAGGATCAAGTTAGAGGATAAACACAAAACATGAGCTGGTTGTTGTATAAGCAAACATGGTCAATGTGGGTTTACTGCTTAATATATTACCTCATCTGATAATGAGGAGCCACTTTCTCTCTATGCTTGAAGTCACTTCCATCAGTCCCAGCAGCTCTTGGGCCTGCACGTGATGTCATGATTCCTGTGTGAAAATGAAAATGAAAAATTTAATCCCTGAAAGATAATCCACAAGTCTGCATTAATAAACAATTGTGCACAGATATGCACGAGCAGTATAAATTGCCTCATGATGGACATTAAAATAACAAATACAGGAAGCATATATGAATAATGACTTCAGAGCAAATGGATAAAGAAATCAATACAATGATTGATTGACGTATCCGATACTGTGCTATTTAACATGAAGGACACATTCAGCTATTTTATCCCAAAGAGATCTGGCCAATCTATTGAACTATAAATATCACTAAAAAAGATCACTTACAAGATGCCTCACATAAAAACTGCATTTGTGTCATCAATAAGGCCTACATTGCTGGTTAAAGGCTAGATTTTATATGACACAGATTTGCTGAAATGATAAGATTAAGAAACTCTAATCTTATTCCAGATTAAAACATGTATGTAGATTAGCTGTATACAGAAGAGCTCAAGCATGTTTCAGGTGCATGTGACTGAATGATATGAGGCTTCACCTGCTGAGGTATTTAAACAGCTGCGCTCTCAATCTCTCTCTCTCTCTCTCTCTCTCTCTCTCTCTCTCTCTCTCTGTGTGTTTCTATATCTCAACCTCTCTCTCTCTCTCTCTCTCTCTCTCTCTCTGTGTGTCTCTATATCTCAATCTCTCTCTCTCTCTCTCTCTCTCTCTGTGTCTCTATATCTCAACCTCTCTCTCTCTCTCTCTCTATCTCAACCTCTCTCGCACTCTCTCTCTGTCTCGCTCTCAACCTCTCTCGCACTCTCTCTCTGTCTCGCTCTCAACCTCTCTCTCTATCTCTCTCTCTCTCTCAACTTCTCACTCTCTCTCTCTCTCTCTATCTCAACCTCTCTCGCTCTCTCTCTCTGTCTCTATCTCAACCTCTCTCGCTCTCTCTCTCTGTCTCTCTATCTCAACCTCACTCTCTCACTCTCTCTCTCAACCTCTCTCTCTCTCTCTCTTTCTCTCTCTCAACCTCTCACTCTCTCTCCCAACATCTCTTCATCTCTCTCTCTCTGTCTCTCTATCTCAACCTCTCTCTCCCAGCATCTCTTCATCTCTCTCTCTCTCTCTCTATCTATCTCTCTCAACCTCTCACTCTCTCTGTGTCTCTCTCTCAACCTCTCTCTCTATCTCAACCTCTCTCGCTCTCTCTCTCTCTGTCTCTCTCTCTCCCAACATCTCTTCATATCTCTCTCTCTCTCTCTCTCAAAACCTCTCACTCGCTGTGTCTCTCTCTCTCAACCTCTCTCTCTATCTCTCTCTCAGTCTTATTAACGGACGTCTCATAAATAAAAACGAATAAACAACTTACTATCGGATGAATAAATCCTCTTCGCGCGGAAGCGAAAGAGTATTTTTTATAAAGAATAAAATCCGATGAAATCCGACACGCTGCTACACAATAGCTTTCCAGACTGTCACAAGAATACATGCGCATGCGCAGTACGATATTTATATAACTCCGCCCTCCAAAAGATGCGCATCATTATCCGCGCATCATCCTCAGCATCATCAACACCACCACACACGAAGGGTCTGGGATGATGCTTATTGTTAAAATTGTTTGTTTTATTTGGGAAAATATTTAATTTAAGTATTATAATGTTTTTTATTTGTTTTACAGTTTGGAGCTGATGCTACTAATTCCTTGCAATGGAAATGCCTGAAATAATATGACTTAATTCTGGGAACATGGTGCAAAATGGATAAATCTTAATCTTAAGAAGCAAGGGAATAAAATAAGGCTAGGAAATATAATATAAGAAATGTTAATAAAAATGACAATCAAATATTGTCGTTTAATAAATTAATATAAAATCTTTCTTGGATAACCATCTTATATGTAGTAATTATTTATTAGAATAATTTTATAATGGGGGGGCACGGTAAGTGGTAGAAAATGGATGGATGGATGGGGGGCACGGTGGCTTAGTGGTTAGCACGTTCGCCTCACACCTCCAGGTTCGGGGTTCGATTCCCGCCTTGTGTGTTTGGAGTTTGCATGTTCTCCCCGTGCCTCGGGGGTTTCCTCTGGGTACTCCGGTTTCCTCCCCCGGTCCAAAGACATGCATGGTAGGTTGATTGGCATCTCTGGAAAATTGTCCCTAGTGTGTGATTGCGTGAGTGAATGTGTGTGTGCCCTGTGATGGGTTGTCACTCCGTCCAGGGTGTATCCTGCCTTGATGCCCGATGACGCCTGAGATAGGCACAGGCTCCCCGTGACCCGAGGTAGTTCGGATAAGCGGTAGAAGATGAATGAATGAATGAATTTTATAATGAATTTGGAAAGTTATTGTACAGATATTGACTGTAGCTGATCTGTAGCTGATCTGTTGATCTGTTCCCACCCACCAAGGAAAGGGTCCACCACAGGGACACCACTGTCCAGATATTATATGGATGTTGGAACATTCGAAGTGTAGCACTGATACTGACATGGCTATGTGTGTGCTATTAGTGTGCATCGTAATAGTTATGTAGTTTCTTATTAACTACTTTATTAGACAGTTACTTTTGTTGATCCACTCGACTATTCATTCTCTGCGCTCCCGTTACACAAAGGTTTGTCATAGCGACTAAGTATATATAATTATGTAGGCAGTTTATTAAAGCTGTTTATTTATTTAGTTATTTATTTAGTTTTCTAAAATGTTATGTCATGAACATAATCTATTTTTTTTTTGTTTCATGATCAAACGCAAACTGTAAAAAAAGCATGGTCATGACTGATAAATTACCAAAATATGCTTTTTATGTTTTTCTAATGTTCCTCATCATTTAGATTCTATATACATGTGCATGTGTGCATGTGCAGCTCTTCAATGAGAACACATTTTTGTAATGGATATAAATCCTTTATTTATAAAAAAGAAAATAAAGAAAAAAGAGAGACACAATTATTTTATAAAGCTTAGACTTGGTTTCGTGTTGAGTTTTTTTTTTTACCATTTATGTAAAGGGACAAAGTAAACAATTCTCAAATTCTCCATGCCCTTTTTAACTTTTAATCAACATGTTTTTAGCAAGCACAGATGAAAAGGTTTTTCTAATGTAAAATTTATGGTAAGAAAATTAGAAAGATGCAAAAAAGAAGAATATTAAGATAGATGAATGGAAGATATTTTACTATGCTGTTTTAATGTGTGCTCTGAAATGTGAGCGCATGTGAAATGTGTGAGATCTGTATAATTGCCTAAATTCCCAAATGTAACTTTCATTTTTACTAGTATTTTTTCAGTGGTTTTCAAAACGAGTAAGCAATGTGAAAAGGTTCCTCTGAACAGTCTGTCAGATTGTTCCAATTCACGTCATTTCACAAGCAGCTCACATAGCATACACACATTTGCTCTCATTACAGTTGTTCATATTATTTACTAATTAAAACTGGTTTGAAACGATTATGTCTGTGCAAAAACATTACAGTTAGATAAAAATATAGTGGGAATGCATCATTATGAAATCGTAATTCTTTAGAATATGTTCACAATACAGTACATTTTAATTAATATTTAAATATGTCTGAACAATTAATTTATAATTTTATTTATTTATTTTTCTCGAAAAATAGGTTTGTCTTGTCATCTCTGGGCAGCTGCCACTTTGGTCATCCTAAATATGGCACATTGTCATAAAATAGGAAATACTCCCATGAGTCCCAAACACTCAAAAGCTCAGTACACAAATAAACATATAATAGCACCATATTAGCTTGATTCCTTCTAGAAATAGCCAATTATAATTTTTTGATCTTTTGTTGCAATTAGTTGTTGCTAGAGTCTTTGTACAGGTAGTATAGTGTCTGCATATACACAATACTAGACATATGCATGATCATTGGAGAGACATCACAGGAGCAGTTTCATGTCCTTTCCTATAACTCTGATGTTAAACCCATGTAAATGTTTTTTCATTTCATGCCTCTTCTGTTTTCCTTTTGATTTCTTCTCTCTCATGTTTCTTTCTTCTTCATTGATCTACATGGGGTAGAGTAGGAAACCAGAGAAAGAAGAATGGACATATTGTCCTGCATAGAGTCCAGATGCCTGGTCAGATGGTAACTGGATATGAACAGTGTCTCCTGGCTGTAACGGAATCACAGCACTGCCAGATGCCTGGTCCAAAACACCCTTCTTATACTCATCATATGTATACATTACAGGTTCTCCATTTCGGTACAGACCCACCCACACATTGGAACCCTTGCAATGTACATGGTATGAAAAGTAGTAGATACCAGGTAGATCACAGGTGAACACACCTGTCTGTGGATTGTAATTCTGTCGGCCATTATACAATAGCTTGTCAAATACCACTGGTGTTCCAACTGGAGGGTAAGGTGTAGTCAGTTGTGCAGTAAAAGCAGGCATCTCTAGACCACTAGAACCCATTATATCAGCTCCACCTCCATACTTTTTTCCTTTCATATGCCCACTAGTCTTCACTCCATCCAGGGCTGGCCCCATCTCAGGCAGAACACCCATGAGTTCAGGGTTTAGGGCAGGTGGTCCAGGGGGTCCTGGAGGACCAGGAGGACCTGGTTGACCTGGCTGGCCTGGGGAACCACTTGTGCCTGGAGGCCCAGGAAGACCAAGAGGGCCTGTAGCACCAGGGCTTCCCTCACCTGGAGGACCAGCCTTACCAGGAGGACCAGGTTCTCCCTTAGGCCCAGGAGCTCCAGATGGGCCAAATGGTCCCGCTGGTCCTGTCAGCCCTGGAATGCCTCCTGGACCCTGCTTCCCTTCAGGACCAGGTGCCCCTGCTTCTCCTTTAGGGCCAGGCATGCCAGGAGGGCCATGGGATCCAGGTTGACCCTTCTCTCCACCATCTCCTTTGGGACCGATAGGGCCTGCTGGTCCCCGTGGGCCAGGGTCACCATCTTCACCTGCTTGACCTGGTTGGCCTGCAATTCCTGGAGGTCCTGGCTTTCCCACAGACCCTGGTTCTCCTTTTGCTCCACCTTCACCGCTCTCCCCTTTAGGTCCTGGTGCACCAATACCACCAGGAGGTCCTACTGGTCCTGGAGAGCCAGGAGGACCACTCGGTCCTGAGGGTCCTACCATACCAGGTGGACCTCCAAATCCTATGTCACCTTTTGGTCCTGAAGGTCCAGGTGGCCCTCCCATTCCTTTGTCACCTTTTGGGCCAGGGTATCCTGGTTTTCCAAATCCAGGTAATCCAGGCCTTCCTGGCAAACCTGGTGGCCCTGGTAGGCCTTTATGACCTGGGACACCCGGCTGCCCTGGCAATCCAACATCACCTGGTTTCCCAATGCCAGGCAGTCCTTGTGGTCCTTGTTTGCCCTCCAAGCCTGATGGTCCTTCTGGACCAAGTGGTCCAGGTGGTCCAGGTTGTCCTTCTTTACCTGGTGCACCTGGCAAACCAGGGGCTCCAGGCTTGCCCACCCCTGGCAATCCTTTATGCCCAGGTAGTCCTGAAGGCCCAGGTGGACCTTTTGGACCTTGTGGCCCAATATGTCCGATTCCCTTATCTCCTTTAGGCCCAGGCAACCCCGGAAGACCAGGTAGACCTTTGTGCCCTGGTTCACCTTTGGGTCCTGGCAGTCCTGGTAGCCCTTGGCCACCTGGCCTCCCAATTCCTTGCAAGCCTGGGGGTCCTGGTGGACCAGGTGGTCCTGTCATACCTGGTTGCCCCTGTGCTCCACCAGGTCCCTGTTCACCTTGTTCTCCTGGTGGTCCCATTTCACCAGGCTTCCCTGGCATTCCTAGCATTCCTGGTTTACCAACACCAGGTAACCCTGGGGGGCCAGGAGCACCTGGATTTCCGGGAGGACCTGGCATTCCATTTCCTTGAGGACCAGAAGGCCCTGGTGGTCCTTGTGGTCCAGGAGGTCCAACTTCACCTGGAATGCCCTGCTCACCTCTAGGGATGGTCTCACCTATATGCAGAAAAACATGATAATATTTGCACAAAACTCAGAAATGGCATATGACATAGTGAGATATCTGACATGATATTGCACACAGATAGATATTATAGATATATTTGTATATCGGGATAATAAAATGATCACCTTTTTTGTCCTTGCCTTTGTTCATATGCATGGGTAATTGTGGTATCTCTTTCCTGTAAAGGTGATGCTGCAAATGAGGCATCTCTTTTCCTATACCTTTGTGAGGTATATGAGGTATGGGCTGATGCTGTTGATGATGTGGTTTGTGCCCATAATATGCACCTCCAAAAACGGATGGTAATAATACCACTTGTACTAAAACCACCAGGAAAGGAGCCATAGCCATAGCCTGTAGAAATCAATCAATCAATCAATCAATCAATCAATCAATCAATCAATCAATCAATCAATCACACATATTATGCCACTAGTATTATAACAAAGACCCTTGTTAAAGTTTAAAAAAAGGCATTTACTTTCACAATGTTTATGGTGCCCCAGTGCTGCGTATACAAAATATTTAAACATTAATATATTTGAATAAACGTTTCCTTAATAATCTAGTTTTAATAGCTTCTTGGTCTTCATGATGCAGTTTTTTTATGTATGTTCCCCGTGGCCTTCCTGAAACAGGAGATTTACATGTAACTTCAACTACACACTGGTATGTCACTTCTAATGGCAATTGGATGTGCAAGAACTAATTTACTGGTTTCACAGCAACTAGAATGAGCACTTATACAATCACAGATTTGTACCACTTTAGTATTATTATCTGTTTTGTGTATGTTAAATAGATCTCAATTAAATTTATTTCAGTGCCACTAAACTACAAAATCTGTAAAAGTTTAAGGAAAGAGAATAAATATGATACTCAATCTATGTTATATCAGATCAGTTATATAATATATATTATGTTAGTAATATCAGACCTAATTAAACCCTTGTAGAAGAACATTGAGAACTTAACCCTTCCCACAAAATAGGTGTATGCATTTTATAAAGGTGATGTATCTATCAGTTGTATTGAATAATAATTTTTTTTTATTTCACAGTATAACATGGTACGTGTACAATATTTGTTCAAAAGTTTGTGGACATTTGTCCATCATGTCCATATTTGTTCCTTCCCATTCATATCAGATTTTTACATGCTGTACCATTACAATGTCCCCTTACTGGACTTCAACTGAGGATCCTAAACCAGTTGTAGTATGTTAATGCACAAATTGAAGTCTATGAAGACATAAACTGCACAATTGGGATCATTTGTAACACAAACTGTGCTCCAGGCTTTCTATCGCCCATATCATTGACTGACCTTAATAATGCTCTTGTAGCAGAATGAAAAAATGTAAAGTTAAAACAAATTGGATCCCCGGATCCAGTCTAGATCATGCAACAGTAGCTAATCTTGGACCATTAACTAGCAATTTCCTTCTCTATATTCTCAGTATACAATTTTACAATACAATTTTGTTACCCCATTAGCTAATTTTCCACCATCAGATGGCAGGTCCCAACTGGGGATGGTAAAAGCTAACAGCAGATTTGTCTTTCCAAAATCCTGTTCATGCTATGTCACAGGGCAACTAAACACACTCTGAGGAAAGCACTTACTACCCTATTCCACTAAACCACTAAACAGTTCAAAGAGACACATGATTGGCTTGAGTTGTTTGAAACTATAGAGAACATGCACAATTTTGCCATCATGGATTCCCAGCACTAACAATAGGCCAAACAGTTTTTTGGTGATGATTTGGATAATTTGGTCCACACATTATTACATTTTAATACAGTTGGTAAAACTAAATCTGTACAAAACAATATTATATCTTCCACTCTCCAAGATAGGTGGTGCACAAGCTTATGAACAGGGATTGCAGGCTTTCATTATAGCCAATGATTTCATCTCAATGTCAACTTTGAGTAGGAATAATCTGAAGGGAAGTTTGCGGTATTTGTGTGTGGTGATAAACCTTGTCCCAGTTGTGTGGTGATAAAACTTGTCCCAGTTGTGTGTTATTTCCTTATTTCCTCTCACCCTTGCCTCTGTGAGAAATGGAACAAGACTGTGAAATGTGAAGCATTCTCTGAACTGCACTTTAAAGCTGTGTGTGTGTCTGTGTGTATGTGTATGTGTGTGTCTCTGTGTGTGAGTGTGTGTCCTTGCATCTTGAGGATAACAGAAAGACAGATAAAAAGACATATATAGGCCAGTTTTGGCTCAGACTAGTTAAAAAAAAAGGTGTGTGTGTGTGTGTGTGTGTGTGTGTGTGTGTGTGTGTGTGTGTGTGAATTTTACTGCACTGAGACATTTGACAAATGCATTACAATGCAACGGAAGTATTCTACACTTTGTAGTAGTAGGTCAGGTACAACATTTAATATGCACAATATGCACAATGTCTTAACATCATTGTATAACTGAGGTTACAATTTCAGATATTATGAGTATTGTAAAACAGTATTGAAGGAATTTAGGGATAAACTGGGAACAGATTGAACCATGCAAACTATGTCAAAATAGTAGAAAGGTTTGTGTGTGCGTATGCATTTCCTGCAGATGAATAGTATAATGGACAAAGACATTAAGAAAATCACTAACAAATGATGTCTGTCATACCTAAAAAAAACTATTCAATCTGTCCAGAATACAACAGCAGCTACAGATCTCTCCTCTCCTCTCCTATTTGTTTTCCTTCCTTTTTCATTTTCTCTCTATGTATTAAACTATTTGGATCTCAATCCATAATGTTGCAAATACACATAATTTTTGACAGCTTTATTACCACGAGTACTGAGCTGTACTAGATTTCTTTTCAGATTTCTTTCATGTAGGTTTGTCAAAGGCTGAATAAAGTATCAGGGAATTAGAGTTTCAGAGTAACAGCAGGGGAACTTTGACCTTTCTCAGGCAGTTGGTGATTTTCACACGGACATGCCATTGGGACTTCCAGACCTTCGGGTACAGTTCTTGGAAAATGTAAATTGTACAGTTGCAAATGTATGTGTGTTAAAAGCATATTCAGGGCTGAAGTTCAGGGCAACTGATTTGCTGAAATCTGGTTGTTAGGTTGGTTGTAAATGTAAACAACTTATGAAATTAACAGAGCGAGGAATTAAAATGGAGTCGGTTCCTGCTTCCGTTTCACGCAAATAAGGATGAGGTTCCCTTCTTAATCTGGTTCCTCTCACCATCACCTCCGGCTTGTTAGAGATAAATAGTAACTTCATTTTAAACTTTAAACTTTGGATTCTTTTTCTATACTTATGCTATAAAGCTTCTTTGAGACAATATGAAATTGTTAAAAGTGCTATACAAATAAATTGAATGGAATTGAATTGAATTATTTTCACAGTCTATAACACTAGAGATGTTTTCGAGGACATTTCCAGCTTCAAGGAGTCTGTGAACCACCAGGGGGCACTGTAAGAATGCAGTATTATTTTAAAATAATCATATATGAATATGTATATTTTCTAATAATATCTTTCTGCAATAAGGGACAGTGAGCCTGTGGTTGCTCTGTAACTTGAGAGGTATGATTTGGGTGGTGAATATGAGAGTGTGAATTTGGATGTCACTTAAGACTTCCAAAGGTTTAGAAACCGCCTGGGTGTGAGTTTTACCTAGGGATAGTAGGCACTTGTCATGAACATCATTCAGGAAAACCTAATTATGAGATAGTTTGGGTTCAGTCACTAGGTTGTGTGTTATATAGTAGACTGCAGTTCACCTTACAAACAGTTTGTCAGTTACCTTGTCAGTGTAAATAGATACTGATGGACAGTGTATTCAGAATAAATTAGATCTAACTTAATATAAAGTCTAAGAACATATTCTACAATGTTTAGCAAGTCTGTTATAATCTCAGTTCAAGTGAATGAAAATGTATTTTTATTAAATGTATATACTTATCCAGTGGCTGGATTATTGGTAGTATTGATAGTGGCATATACTGTATATTTTTTCATTTGTCACCTTATTGCAGAGATCTCGACTATTATGAGTGGTATAGATTATTAGTGCAGCTCTTGAATTCTCTCAAATGTTAGCCAGCATAACAATGTACAAAAAAAGCTAAAAAAAAAAAGAAAGAAAAGAAAGAAAAAAAAGGAAACCTGATGATACACGTATGCTAATAGGTAATAACTAATAGCCGATAGGTCTATACAGTAGGTATTATATCATTTACATGTTCCTTCTTTAGATTATTCTTTAACATTTACAGATAGTTCTTAAATGTGATTTTTGTTTTTATGTGTGTGTGTATGTGTGTGTGTGTGTGTGTGTGTGTGTGTAAGACACTTCCCTTGCATGCATTTCCATATCTCTGAGTTGGTTCTACTGGGATGTGCTTTTAGCTTTTTCTCACACACAAAATTTTATTTCTCTCTCTCTCTCTCTCTCTCTCTCTCTCTCTCTCTCTCTCTCTCTCTCTCTCTCTCTCTCTCTCTCTCTCTCTCTGTCTCTCTGACGTAAGCACACACCCACACCAATTACAATAACACATTTGCAATGCAAATCTGAACGTGAGTTTTCCAGTTAAACTGTCACTATACTACAGAGAAGGAGGGCAAACCCATGTGACAAACATATACCAAAATACTAAAAGCATGTATGTTACAATTATTATTTAATTACTGTGACAAGTGCATCAGACAATTAAAGAGACACACCTGTATACTAACACAGCCTGACCTTTTGGGAGATTTTTATGCAATTCAAATGAACGATTTGGCTGATTTCATCTGAGTGAAATCAGGTTTTTTTGAATGCTTTAACCTTTGTATGTTTTTGCATAATTTGATTAATAAAGGGAGGTTAGTTAAATGTTCGGTATTAGAAATAATTATTTTGCATTAAAAATGTGTGTAATCATTGATATAGCAACGTTGTCTGTGAATTTATTCCGTCTCCATGCAGTGTCAGTTTAATAGTCATAGGAAGAGCTGAAAAGCTTTCCCAAGATTCATCAGGGTAGAGACATTTCTTGTAAACAAGAAGTTTTTTTTTTTAAAAATTCAAAAAAAAGAAAATAGAAGAAAAGAAATAAAATAAATTAATAAATAATGAGCCTATTCATACCTGATATATCTAAGTGATAACAGGAACTACCTTGTTTCACCAGTGTTCTGCAACTATAAACACATTATATGACATGTATGACATAATAAAAGTACGACATGGTGTTCCTTAATAAATTAACAATTATAATCAATGGCGAATTGTTTCTTATTAAGAAGAATAAAACACTTAGGGACAAGCTGTTATTAGAAAATAATCAATGTCAGTGTGGTAAAGGCCCTCATGTCACACAACACCTTTCACACAATCTACTGTTGATTATTTTCCAAAAATGTAAGATCCCATTGTGTTTTATTCCTAATTTATCACATTGCACATTGCAACTGTTTTATTTGAACTGTGTAGCATAACAGAGAGTGCTATAAATTGTAGTAAAATGAATAAACCTAGTCATAGTATCTGCCGTAATTAATAGAATACTAGTTTTCTGGTGCTCAAGCAGGTGTGATTTCCAGTCAAATATACTGCCTCTGTTGAACAAACTGCTCAGCCAATAGATCGTGTGTCACTATGACCCTTATACTGAAGGCCTTTTTAAACATGGCCTCTGCCCCCCTGAGAGACGGAGCTCTCATCCACCTTTTGTTCACCCCTTCTGTTGGAATCTCACGTAGCACATCGGCCAATAAACAAAGCTTGTAAAATTAACACCTCATGACATAAATAGGGCAGGTTAAGAGAAAACACACAGCCACACAATGGGCTTACTTGGATACAGCTGGCCCCAAAAAACCCAATATTTACAGAGCTATCATCATTTTTCTATTCTTCTGCTTCTGGTTTCAGACACGCTGTCCATTTCCTTGCATTCCATGTCTACTCTCACTCCCTTTTCTTGTCTACACAGATCAGTAAGCTAACAAAGAGACATCTAAATAATCAGTGAGAGACATGGCATTATTGTGACTACAGGAAAAATGTCCAGAGAGTGGAGAAGGAAAAAAGAGAAAGGTAGAGAGAGAGAGAGAGAGAGAGAGAGAGAGAGAGAGAGAGAGAGAGAGAGAGAGACGGACTTAATCAAATGTTCCTCCACTGCATTCTTAATAGTCTGGGATTTCTACTATTTGCAGATGTGAAAGACTGAAAGTTTGTTTAATTCTGTTTGTATTTACTGATGACCCCGATGGAACGATCCATCACACTGGAAGCTCTGTGTTGTTTATTTTTTGTCAGTTGCATATGCCAGTTCCACTGTTTGCTTAGGTCTTATTATGAATCTATGTTCCTATTTTCCAAGCCAATAAAATAACATTATTTAAATATACTATCCAATGAGCTAAGCACAGTAGAGTAGTGTTCTTAAAAAGCAAACGGGATCAAAACAGGCAAAGAGCAATTCTCCAATTTTGACTCAGGTGGAAAAATCTAATTGTGGCCTAATTGAAGCGGGACCAGCATCATTACCTGTTGATGAGTATGAAACAAGGATTGATAAATAATGATCTAATAAATAATCACATCAAATTTAGCTGATGGTAAAATAACCAACTACAAAACTGGGCTGATTTGACATTTACTTGATTACGGATGTGGGATTTTGATCTTTGGGTTCAGATGACAGAAAAATGACATGGAGAAGTATATTTCAGTGTAACATTCAGACCCTCTCAGTGTCCGGCAGCTGTAACAGAGCTCATTCTGTCTGCTCATCTGCTTACTCAGCTTACAGCATTTTCACAGAGCACTGATAATAAGAGTGAGAATCTCAGAAGGAAGCTGTTAGGCTGTGTACTGTATGCATGTGTTGTCTACTGTAGGCTCTGAAGCAAAAGCTTCACATTTGATTGAAACAAGTTTGTGTGTTATACAGCTTGTAAGTTCGGGATTTCTTTTTCATTTATTTAAACAGGCATTGCAATGTACATATGTACATATATGTAAATATAACATATATCTGTTAACTAACTTACATTTTAACTTACATTTTATATCTGTTATGTGTAACTCTGATATTGTGATATTCCACTGACAAATTAAAGCCTGAATCCAAGCACTTCTCCTTTAATACCTTTCCAGTTAGGTGTTTAATATGAAATTGTAATATATATGATAGATGTATAAACAAATCCAAATGTGTGGTGGTTGCAGTATATTTCAGGATGTACTATAACCAACGGCTAGCTGATCTCAACTCTTTTTAGTGTGATGCGCCGTGATAAAATGTACATATACTTTTTTTATATCAGTACTCCTGCTATGACAAATACAGACATAGCACTAAAAAGTGTTCTAGTCTTGGAGAATAAATATCACATCTTTCAAAATCTAATAGATATTTTCCATTACCCATTGATCTCCAGCATACTGCCATGCTCAGTCTAGTTCCTATAAAAAAATTTATATTGAGACACTTCTAGGGACTATTTGTATGATCCGAATGGGCTTATTATTACCCTTTCTTTAAAGAATCAAGTATGTTGAATTCATATAAGAGAGAATCTTATGTGCTACTCTGGATACTGCTTGAAAGATGATATAATATTCAAAAGTTTTAGCACTGAACTGACACTTTAGAAAGGTCATGTCAGTGATAAACATTACATCTGGTCAACATTAATGTGTCTATTTTCTGTACTAACTCACAGCTAGATTTCATGAATTAGACTCTGTTCACAAAACAAAACAATACAAAACATTAAACCTGAAATCAATTCTTAAACAAGTATTGAGAAGTTCATAAGACACAACATACTGTAGAGCAAAATTATTAGAGCTGAAACAGCAGGGTACGAATAAATTAAAAAAAAAAAAAAAAAAAAAAAAACATCCATGGACTTTACCTTCTTGCATTTGCAATAAAGGATTAGTGTACAGTCTTTTGACACATCATACATCTACAGATGAAATAGCTTGTTGCTACTTTATACAATGATCCAGTGTACAAGTGTGTTTCTAATTTTAATGTGTATCCATTGTACCAATGAGATGCCATGAAATGAATTAATCACCCACAATTCAATTATTATAATAACAATAGAGCTTCTAATTAGAAAAAAATATAGTGAGGAGAAAGTGAGAAAGAGAATACAGCTTACCTCCACCTTTCTGTTTTCAGCTGTTTAGGGGATAATCTCAGGGATCTTGGCAATCCCTCATACAAATTCCAACACACACCCCTCAGCTGAATGGATGGATGTCTGGACTTAAACAAGTAGCACCCTACACACTCACTCACCTTATATCTCCAGTCAGGACAGGAGGGGTGGAGAAAGAGAGTGAGAGAGTAGGGGTGGAGGTGGAGAGAGAGATTGTCAGCATGGCGATGTCACAGTCTTGTCTTATTCAGTCTAAATTCTAAACACTGTGGTTTGTTTGTCTTTCCAAAATCCCTGTGTGGGCAGCATCGCCCTCATTACTTCTCACAATGATGTCATTACACTCAAACATTGAGCTTGATGGATCTTGGATTGCGTCCCCCAACCCATGGCTTAATGAACATAAGTGTGTGAGGTTGGAGAGTTCCTCTGACTGAAAATTGTCCTCCTGTGGAAAAAATCAAAATATCGTCTAACGAACCAATACTGATTGCTTGAATGAAACTTCTTATGTGCACCACAATCTCTTGGTTTTAGAGGTTTGAATGAATAATTTCAGGCTGTATGTAGTGTGAAATGACTTATAAAACTGTAATTTAGACCATATTTGGTAGTTCTGTCTATATAATTATGACTGGTAGATATCAGTGCATTCGTCTTTCCTTGCAGGCATCTTGAAAACTGAAGCCTGTTATCTTACCATTAAACCACAGACTGTTACCACAACCAGCAGATATTTGTTGGACCTTTAAATGCATTTTCATTAAACATATCTAGAATCAGGTTTCCTCTTAAACCGTTAAGTTTGTTTAAACTGTGATATCAACTCACTCAGAAACATAAATGTACTGTACTGTTGTCCATAATGTTCTAGCCGGTTGTAGGTATAATAAAACCAAATAGATAAAACCTTTGTGGGTAGGTGGATTACACAAAGAATTGTTAACATTCCTGCCGATTCTGGACTGAATGGCTCTTACTTTTGACCTCCATTCAATGTGATCAATGGGTTATCAGCATTTTATGTTCTTATTGAAAGGTGGAAAAAACCTCAGTGTTGGTGCAGATAAAAAGTGTGTGTGACCTGAAACTCTACAGACAGGTCAACAGTTAAAGCTAGAACCCCCTGCCGCTATGTCAGACCACGGCATTGTGTTACCAAGGCAATGAGTTAGATGAGCGGAGATTTCCATGAATTTTAGAACTGGAAAAAGGCGTTCGCCACAAATTTGTGATGTTAGCCAGTTTGAGAGAGAAGATCAGTGTCTTTTGTGAAGTGCTGAGTAGGTGGAAGATTCTGCTTCCAATGCATGCCAGTGTTGTATGAATGAACAGGCAGAGACAGTGACATACGAAGACAGGGTGGAGGGCCTTCCGAAAGAATGTGCCTTTCTGACTTTCCAGGTAGGACTTTCAGCTGCCCAGTTCTCAAATTTTTTTTTATTTACTGAACCAATCATTTGTATCCAAGACACACACTCATTTTAGATATTAATGTCTATCCCAGTAGACAGAACTCTCCCCAAAACCACTTATGAGTACAAAGAAAGTTATTGAACTCCAATGCAATATTCGTTGTACATTGATACAACTAAATTGAACAACATTTCTAGAATTGGATCTCATGATAATTTAAAAAAAAAAATGGTGGGCAATATGCTTTTACAGAGCAGAGATGCTGTCCAGCAGTAGACAAGACCTTCCCCCAATAATGCACACACACTTCCCATACTGCCCTGTGCACATGCACATTCTCACACACTTGCACACACCAAACTCAATTAACCACGAGTTGCGTTTACCTACCAAACACACTTGCCTCAGCATCTGTTTCTTTGTTTGACCATAAGGCAGAGAAACAGAGGGTTAGGCATTAGGGAGAGAAAGTTAAGGAAAGAATGAGAAAAAGTCCAAAAGCCTTCATTTTCCAGAAGTCCATTATCCAGTTGATTTTGGGAGAAGGTAAAATGAAAACAACTGTGTTCTGGGGTAAAAATTGTCAATGCACTTTATTATTAGGAGGAGAAGTGTTCTCTAGCATTCATCAGGTGAAGGGTAATAAAAACATGAACACAATGTTTATCTGGAATATGTATTATCTATTACATATGTAATATCACCCCACTCAGTCGTTAATTATTTTCATATAACAGTACATTGTGTTTTATTCTTTACATAAAAAGGGTTCCTTAAAGGTACATTGGACATTAAAGGTTCTTAGTTTCTATATAATTCTACCGGGAAATGCTTTGGTGTAGAAATCTACAGAGGACCTTTATTCGATTCCGTAGCCAGACAAACAGTTTTCTATGAGTGGCTACTGCAAAGTACATTTACAACCTTGCTTAGCGGTTGTAGATAAGATTAATCCATTTTATAATGTTGTGCACCCATTTGTACTGTTAAAGTAGGTGGTTGCTGTCCATACGTAAACATTTGAACAGTTTATGGTTGGTTATGTCAAACTGGCCGGGGTTATTTTGGTTGCCAGGGGGTGCGGGGGTTCAGGGACTGCATGCTCAATAGTGGCTGTAAAGTTTTGCACAGACCCATTTTCCCACAGCTGCAGCTCTCCTGTCCTATACAGCGGCCTGGGAACACATTCAGCACACAATCTGCCAATCGTCCATCACCATGGGAACCTGTCCTGGACAGCGGGTGACCTCCATTAGACTGTAGACTTCACATATTCTTATACATCAAATCTTTAACCCCTTTTAAACACACATGTGACACATCAACATAGTCAGATGCTCTGGTTTTATGTGATTTGGCCATTTTTCTGAATTTACTGAAATTTTAATATGAAGCAATTGTATGCTTTGTGTGTGTGTACACACGTGTGTATGTATGCGTGTGTGTGGTCTGGTCTGGTCAGGGCCCCCCATTGGTTTTCCTGCACTGATATAGCCTACCCTGCAGGAGAGGGCAGACTGGCGACTTTACACATCACTAGTAAGAAAAAAAACCCACCACAGACTCTTGACTATTTTGTTCTGGAAATTTAGCAATCCCAGCAGCCATTTTACAATGCAAGCTTTTTTTTTTTTTTTTTTTTTTTTTTTTTTTTTGTAAAAACCTCAGACAGGCGATGCAATGAGTGTTACAATAAAATGTTACCACAAATTAGAAGCATACAATTGTATTGATTAACTTGTAATTCTGTAACATTACAATTTCCCTTTACTAAAACTAAAGGGCCAAATGACAATGCCCCTGTGCACAAAGCAAGCTGTTTTGCCAAGTTTGTAGTGAAAGAACTCAAGCGACCTACACAGAGACCTGACCTCAACCCCACTGAACACCATTTGGATGACCTGGAGCACTGATTACCTCATTAATGCTCTTGAGGCTGAATGGGTAAATCTCCACAGCCACACGCAAAAATGTAGTGAAAAACCTTTATATTATATTATTATATTAGATGGAGGAACTTAATATATTAGATTATTATAACAGTAAAGAAGAATTAATTTGGAACCTAATCAAGACGCCCACATGGGTGCGATGTTTAACTTTTAACAATCTTATAGTATTATTTTAACCTAACAGATTTTTTCAAATTTATCTCTCTTTTTTCTGAAATGCACTTGTGTCAAAATTATTGGCACTAGGGAAGGAATTGAATACAATTACACACATTACTTGGAATGAACAGACAACTGATCATTTATTCCTCCTTTATAAGCATTTAGGGTTGTAGTGGTTTAAATTATTTCCATAGCTAGTTTATATTTTGGTAAAAAGAAAAAGCTAAACTTGTGAACCAATTAAATTTCCATTGATATGGACAAACAAAAAACATTCTGACTGTAAATGACTATTCTGACTATGAAAATAAGTGAAATTACTGAATGAAGTGAATGAAAAAAATCATGAAATTTATGACAATAACTATTACATGACAGTGATTTTGAAGGTTTGAAAGTTAAAATAATTTCTTGTAAAGGTGGCTAACGATTCTGAAGCTTACTTTAAATGTATATGTATATGTTAAATGCTTTAGAAGTAAGGACCCGAGACCCTTACGTTAGTATTTAATTGGTTATATTGGTAGTATTCATCATTTCAGACTTAGCTGTAGTTTGTTCATACATGGGTGAGAGTTGGGTGTGCTTTTGAACTGTTGATCAAAATGGCACCTGATTCATCATCATTTCTGTGTAAAAGCTAGTAAATTCCTGTTTTTAATATAACACAAAGAAAGACTCTGTGTGTTTGTGTGTGTGTGTGTGTGTGTGTGTGTGTGTGTGTGTGTGTGTGTGTGTGTGTACAGTGAGTAGTAGTTCACAATGTACTGTTGCTCTGCTCCTCCCTCAGACACCCATATACACCACATCTCTGTTATTTTCTTTATTTATCCACCCATCAGACATCTACGGATCATCCACCTCATGGTGACTGTAAATTAATCTCTGTAATTCTGTAAGGTCAATGCTGTTTTAAAGGAAAAATCAGTGTGAATATGATAGCGTAAAATATTGATACCAAACTTTTATTTATGTATTTAATTCATATTGGCCTGATGATTGCCCTGATATGTGGGTGTGTGGGGTGTGTTCAGTGCGTGGGTGGGATGTGTATTTAGCTGTAAGTGCTCAGTCCTCACACCATCATGCCTGTCCGTGCACACTACCCACAATCCTCTGCCTCAGTCAACAACATGTAACATTCCAGTGTTAAGGTCTGCCGAAGGCATGATGACGTCATCACTTTAAAAATGCCCTGCCGGTCCAGACAACACAGTCACATCAAACACGTGTCATCTCTATGTCTGATACAGTAGAATGACTTTCATGACTTACAGTGGTTGTATAAAATACCAAAAATAAACTTGCTAGCTCACTCATCTGAGACCTTCCTCCTCTCCTACTGCTGTGGTTTGTGCAGCCTATCACCTCTGAGGGTCAAAGATCACCGTGGCCCCATCTCTGTTTAGACACTTAGGGTGGTGTGGGTGGGTGTGTTTGTGAATGCATGTGTGTTCATCTGTGTGTACATGTGAAAACTCCTGTTAGTGCCAGAAGCATTCTGTTCTACTCAAGACAAAGGACAAATACATTAATCATAACAATGTAATCTGACACAGAAATTGAGGAAGGTGTCTAGCACAGCCGTGTTAGAAGCAGCACACACATCCTAATCTTGTATGTGTGTGGGCTCTTGTCTTCCTATGGCGTGTAGGTCACGGTTGTCAGAAAACCATGCACATGGCCGTCAAGCACCATTTGGTTTAGACAGATGAATCTCTTTCCATTTCCCTTCCATACACACCAACATATGCACACACAAACCCACAAGTCAACACAATGGATGATCTTAAATTATTGATACATTTGTTTCTTCAAGGGAATTTTACGCATATGATATTATGTGGACATGAACTACACTGTGGTGTATTAATATTCATGTTTTGGAGGCCATAATATATAATAACATACTGTATATGTTTTAATATTTATTTTCATATCACATATTGTTAATACATGCATCAGTGGGAGGTGGGGCATGGTGGCTTAGAATGTTTGCCTCAGGCTCCAGATTGATTCTTACTTACTGCCTGTGTGCAGAGTTTGTATGTTCTCCCCTTGCTTTCGGGGTTTCCTCCAGGTACTCCAGGTAATTCCTTCCCCAGGCCAGAGACTTTTATTCTTAGCTGATTGGCATCACTAAATTAACTGTAATGTATGATCGTGCCCTGTGATGGACCGGCGACACTTCCAAAGCGTAGCCCTCCATGTGACCTAAGTCCCTGAGATAGAATCCAGGTTCCCTGCAACAATGTGTAGGATAAGCACTTCAAAAGATGGATGGATAGATGGATGGATGGATGGATGGTTGTATCAGTGGGAACACATTTACTGAAACAATGAAACTGGTTTTATTCAAATTGATGTATATTTTACTGATGAATATAGAGGAATGAAAATCCCACTTAACTTGACATACGTACAGTTTGATTGCACCTTGTGCCAGTAACTCCTGCACAGATGCACAAGGACTGATGGTTGATGAAAAATGATGGGCCTGTGATTTTAGTGGCTAAAAGTAAAATTCCATGTAGAGAAACATATAAACACAACCAATAAAACAACTAAGAAGAATCCAGGTGTAACTACACTGTACTTTATGTATGTCAACTGGGACCAAATAACACGATTGTTTTTAATTGTATTCAGGTAACTGAGTTTAAAGGTTTTTGGACGTTATTCAATTTATTTCTACATGATTCTGCTCAGTTTTAAGAATTCTAATTTTAATTGATAATTGTTGGTGTAACATAAAGCTCAGGTTTAGCAATTCACCAGTTGTGGAGAAAGCGTTTATTTAACCTGAATAGTGTCTGTTGATACCAATTATTTTTTACCTATAGTATCTGCTGGAGTCTAAACAATAAGTCATAAAGACGTAAAAAAAAAAAAAAAATGTGCACCAGTATTTCAACATTGTATTTAATCAACAGCCAGCCTACAGACCAACTCTTGTTCTGTATTTAGTTCTTTTTTTTTTTTCAAGGAATAACGTAGATTGGAATTTATTTAACTCTCTATGGTCTAGAACATCATATAAAGAGTCTATGTTTAGCTCTTGTAATTTAGAAGGCCAAACCAGATATATTTGATTTTATTTTAGAGTTTATTTAAACACTATTGTATATGTTGTGTGTGAGTTTATTCTTGCAGAAATCTTGTAATGTGACGTGAGAACTGCAGTTGAACCTTAGGGTGCATCTGGTCCTGTAAAATTACCTCATACGCAGGGGCCATTACACGGTGCTGTCAAGCAATTATCAGGCCTAATGGCTTCCAGGAAAAAGGCTGAAAGACATCTCATCAGAGCATACACTTAAAAAAAAGAGCCAGTTATCACATCCACATCATATTAATGTATCAAATGGAGATTTTTCACAGCATGTCTATCATCTGTTGGAGGCCATTAAACCTGAGCAGAACAATACTGATAGGTCTATGTATAAAAGTCTGAAAATTGGTGCAAAGTCCTGTTCTAAAGGAGACATTCTTCATTAACTTACTGTATATGGCATCTTTACTTTCTTGTTAACATTTTATTCATCGCCACATTAAGAATCGCTTATGGAGTTTTAGTCTCTTCACATTTTTGTCAGTGTGTACTACTTCTCGCCATTGTTTTTTTTTTCAGTTACTTGTTTAGTAAAAGGATAAAGATTTTGTGTTTCTTCCTCCATGTTGTGTCTAGGTGCGTAAGATCTAAAAGAGCCGTGTCATAAATTCTAGCTATGTTTTGCTATGCAGTTTCTGTTGAGTTTAGTCAGAGAGTGTTGTTGTAGTGGCTGTTTTTGGCTTTTTCTTTTGTTCTTTATGTTTTGGTGCCATTTTGTTTGTCCTTGATTAGCATGTGCTCTGACTTGATGATTTTACTTAAATCATTATAAATAATTTGGCATGTGTTATGACTAGCTTCTGCTTTTAGACGTAAACAGTTTAGCCTCTAATGCTACCTTAGTTTCCTCACGTTGCTTTAAAAAAAAGGTGTATTACCAGGTGTTGCCAGGTAAAACTCTGGAAGCTGAAATAAACCTAAAATGACTTCATGTATTTGTAACTTAGTTAAAAGAAAAGTACAACACTCTAGTAAAAGTACAACACTAAGAACAACACATTGATTTCTATTATTTTGCTTATGCCCTTTAATGTATTCTTGCCCTCGGTGCCAAATTAACCGAATTAGAAAACAAGCATTGAATAAATCAAACATAATAGAAGAAAACATGAGTTAGAAGGAAAACTGAAATCCTGTGAGGTGAGTCACTCTGGCATTTTCACCTCAGACAGACTGCAGACAGCAGTTTCACACTCTATAGCTGTCTCCTTCCTACACGGGATTGCAAAGTCTTCCTCAAACTCCGGAATCAGTTCTCAGTGCTTAGTGTGTGGCACTGGATCTGGCATTTTGATGTGACGAGAGAGTGTCAACTCCATAAAGTGTTTACAGGTCTCTTTATTATAGGCATGTCCAAGTTGCTCTTACTAAAGTCCTTAAATATTCTGAGGTAAAATGAAGGATATTTTTGTTTAAAGTAATGTCATTAATGTCATTATAAGTATGTGACATATTTTGTCAGAAAGAATAAACAATACAACAATCAAGTCTTTGATTATGCCCAGACAGCCATTAATATCCAAGTGTAACTTTTTTTGTGTGTTACATAAAGAATAAATCACTTCAGGGCATGCTATCATCAGAACGTAATTATTACTGAGGTGCTCTGATGTATGAGTTACTCTTAACACCCCAAAGTTGTATTATCAAAAACCGCACATCCTTAAATATTTTATCCCTCTCATAACACAGCACAAAAAATTGTTTTTTATTTATTAATGAATCATGATATATCAATTATTCATTCATTTATTTAAGCAATATAGATTTTTAAGAGAATTTTATTAGATCATTTTATGACTTACAATATATTATAGAGGGTATAAACAATCAGTCGCTCACTAGCCTCTCTCTTTTTGACTAGCCTCACTAGCCTCTATCTTGAAGACAAATATGCATGTTATTTTATGTTACTGAGAAACAGGAAAAAGTTGACTCTTCGGTGGTTGAAAACTAGTGACTGATAGAAATTGCTGACACTGGAGACTCCTTCTCTAAATGTTAAAATGTTAAACAAACACATCCTTATAGGAAACCTCAATTTAAAAAACAGGGGTCTCATTTGTGCGTACGCACAACACGGGGCTGGAAACATGCGTACGCCAGTTTTCGCGCAAAGGTTGTGATCTATAAAAAACAAACTTGACGGGAAAATGTGCGCACCTTTAAGCAAACTTTGAGACGTGCGTACGCACATTCTGTAGACAAAGGGAATTGGCGACACAGATGGTGAGGTCGTGAACTGAAGTTAGATTGTAGAAAATACATGTGAGAAGAACGATTATAAGAATTAATGACATTTAATTTTCACCCCATTTCATACGTTATATCCACATTATCATGAAGATTAAATCGAACAGTGTTATTTGTGTCGATTGTTTTAGGCTATATACAGCTAGTAAAATCCAAACGTAATTCAAAATGTATTAAAAATAATAATAATAATAATAATAATAATAATAATAATAATAATAATAATAATAATCAGCGCTACTCCGTCCAGGGTGTATCCTGCCTTGATGCCCAATGACGCCTGAGGATAGGCACAGGCTCCCCGTGACCCGAGTAGTTCGGATAAGCGGTAGAAGATGAATGAATGAATGAATAATCAGCGCTGCCTTACAGTCACATTGTCCACAACGGGAGCTCCGGAGTAGATGGCGCGACTACATGTGATACAGAATAGCATGAAATACCCTTTTATTAGAGAACTGCAGAACACAGTGTAAAAACGAAATATTTTCCTTAATGTACATATATCATAAAATGTCAAAGTCTGCAAATACAGTCATGAAGCACAATCGCTACTCATCATCGATCCTAACTATTACGGTGTTCATTACAAAACCGTCATGAAGAAATATGTGTTCACTATAACATTTTCGTCTTAAATTTTCACCCACAGATTAATTCTGTGATTTTGTCAAGGTGTTAACGATCAGTCTAATTGCTAGAAACATATAAATCCTCCGGTGACCCGGGTATGTAATAGTTCATGATGGCACTGCTGGCCAGAGCCGATCGGCCCTATACGCACACTACGCAAGTTGCGTAGGGCCCCGCAAATTACGCAAGACCCCGCCTCCCCCTGCCTCATTTTACAGCGCGTGTTAATATTTACTGTGTAGATGGCAATATGAAGCGGAGCTATCCATCTGGCTATGAAAAGAGAAAAAAGAAAAAAAAAATGAGAGTGAAATGTGAGAACAGCAATCAGGTAAAGTTATAGTTCAGGTATAGTTCACAGTGTGTATGTATGTATGTATGTATGTATGTATGTATATGTATTTATCCCCAATGAGCAAGTCTGAGGTGACTCAGGCAGCAGTGGCAAGGAAAAACTCCCTTAATTGGTAAAGGAGGTCCAAAAACTGCATTGCACGGAAGACGATCGGAGCTGGTGCAATGTCTGGGTGTCTTGGCATGGGTAGAAAAAGAGAAGAGCAGTGCAGAGGGATTAACATATCTGCTGTTCATAAAAATGTGCAAGTCTGGTGTAATAGTGCACAATATAATGGGATGTATTATGTGTACGCCTGACTAAAGAGATGAGTTTTTAATCTGCATTTAAACTGGGAAAGTGTGTCTGAGCCCCAAACACTATCAGGAAGATTATTCCAGAGTTTGGGAGCTAAATAAGAAAACGCTCTACCACCTTTAGTAGACTTGGATATTCGGGGAACTACCAGAAGTCCTGAGTTTTGTGATCTCAGAGAGCGTGAAGGATTGTAACGTGTTAGAAGACTAGTTAGATACATGGGAGCTAAAACATTAAGAGCCTTGTACGTTAGTAACAGCAGTTTGTAGTCAATTCTAAACTTAACAGGTAGCCAGTGTAGAGATGATAAAATTGGGGTTATATGCTCATACTTTCTTGTCCTAGTGAGAACTCTATTGGCATCTGCATTTTGGACTAACTGTAGCCTATTTATTAAAGATGCAGGACAACCACCTAGTAACGCATTACAATAGTCCAGTCTAGAGGTCATGAAAGCATGAACTAGTTTCTCAGCATCAGAGGCAGACAGGATGTTTCTCAGCTTGGCAATATTTCTAAGGTGAAAGAAGGCTGTTTTTGTAGCATGGGCGACATGATTTTCAAAGGACAAGTTGCTGTCTAATATAACACTAACATATAATATAGCTGTCTTTCACTGTCAAGCTACTAGAAACAGTGCATCCCTCTAATTGGAAGTTAAATTGTGAGAGTTTCTGTGTACTGGTTTTTGGACCTATAAGTAGTATTTCTGTCTTATCAGAATTTAATAACAGAAACTTACAGCTCATCCAGGCTTTTTTCTCTCTAAGGCATTGAGTTAATTTGGACAATTTAGTTATTTCATCTGGTTTTGCTGAGATATATAACTGTGTGTCGTCAGCATAGCAATTGAAACTAATCCCATGTCTTCTAATGATGTTCCCTAATGGAAGATAACCGCGCCGCACTTGCACATCCGTTCATATGCGTGTGCAATTGTGCACGAAATGACACGCGCGCTTTCCAGCAACATCTGTGTGGGGACCAGTACAAGAATTAGCGTCATAGCACTCCTAATGACAATGTTTATAGTCTCTCAATCAAGGTTACAACAACTTTAATGCAATATGGAAACCAATGGATTTACATTGGAATGGGCATAATGCCAGGTCAATATGAATGCACGTCCCTCAGTAAATAATAACCATCAGGGATCAAGTATTGCTCTCATGCATAATATAAAACACAGTGATACGGTATGGCAAGCATTTTAGCTTTTATACATTCACATGATATGGATTTTTGATATCAAGAATTCAGTTTTCAATACTTAAAATGTAAATATTAAGAGTGTGATTTCTAGTAGTTACCATATTTTTGATATCAGGAATTACATTTTACACTAGTAAAAACATAATTTCTGATATCTGATATTGCATATTCACTAGGAGCAAACTTTTTTTTAAAAGGAGGGAGGTTTGTAGTGGGAGCAGAGGGGTGTCAAGTGTGAATGTGTGGCAAATGGATTACATGGCTCACGGGTCAGGTAGGAGGGCCCTTTAGCAGAATTTTACTTAGGGCCCCAGGGACGTCAGGATCGGCTCTGTCTCACCCTATAGGTCTGTAATATCACAGCCGTCCCTGAGTGCCATAATATCTGTCATTTTGAATGGTATACTTAATATGGGTAGTCGATACATCAGGTTCCCCTACACTGTGCGAGAAGAGGCCGAAATTAAAATGCAGTTTGCAGCAATGTCTGGTTTCCCAAATGTAATCGGCGCAATTGACTGCGCTCATGTTGCTATAAGGGCACCATCTGAAAATGAATTTGCTTATGTTAATAGAAAGCATGTGCATTCTATTAATGTGCAAATCATATGTGACTCCAACATGACCCTTACAAACATTGTGCCATGCTGACCTGGTTCAACACATGATTCCTTTATCTTTACACATAACAGTGTAGGGAACAGACTAAATGCAGGCGCAGTACGTGATGGCTGGCTTCTTGGTGAGTTTAACAATATTAAAAAGTAGAAACTGTAACAATTTTGTTTTTAACATAATTATAACAATGTTGCTTTTAATATAATTATAACCTGCAGGCGACAGTGGCTACCCCCTGAGACACTGGCTCCTCACCCCATTTTTAAACCCGCAGAGCGCAGAGGAAACTCATTATAACGAGGTCCACTCTCGTGCCCGCGCAGTGATTTGCATTGACTATTTATGGTTAAAAATGGGCGTGTACAGGGCGGGATTTGACACTTGTTCACGTACGCACATCTGTGGGTGATCTGTGATTTATAAAGGGAACATTGCTTACAGGTGTGCGTACGCACGGTTTTATAAATCGGATTTTTTTTTGGCGTACGCCATTTTTGGCTTTTGGGCGTACGTAAACTTTTAGTAAGGATCCTACGCACAGTTTTATAAATGAGACCCCAGGTCTGTGTGGATTGGTTGTAAAAATCGTAACGTACTACAAGAAGTAAAACTTTAAAAATTAAACACTTTTGTTTTTGCCCCATTTTTCATGAGCGGAACTCAAAGATCTAACACTTTTTCTATGTACACAAAAGACCTGTTTCTCTCAAATATTGTTCACAAATCTGTCTAAATCTGTGTTAGTGAGCACTTTTCCTTTGCCGAGATAATCCATCCACCTCACAGGTGTGGCAAATCAAGATGCTGTTTAGACAGCATGATTATTGCCCAGGTGTGCCTTAGGCTGGCCACAATTAAAGGCCAGATATGCTCTTCATAAGGCAAATGGTTGTAATGGTAATGTAATGTAATGGTATTTAACACATACTGCATATTTTACAAAAATGGACAATAGAGCATATTCCTACAGCTATAAAAAAGGGTTATTTTTCAAATCATGCATATAAAAAACAACTTTATACATATACCAATATACATACAACAGCACAAGTATGTGTCCCTCACGTGCACTCATACAGAAATTTAGAAGTGAAGGGGGACTGTGAGTAACACCAGGGTGAAGATATGTAAGGAATGTTCAATACGTTTAAATGGGACAAAGGCACACATGCATGCATACACACACACACACACACACACACACACACACACACACACACACAGTTTTCTTCTGGTCTTTGTTCTAACTCATTTCAGTTAGTTTTCTTAGTTTCGGCTAGCAGGTGCTTCCTTAAAAATCAGATCCAAACCAGCCACCACTCCAATCATTTCAAACTGCTGCTCATGCTACATCACAAGGCAGCTGAATACACTTGGAGGAAAGTGCTAATTGCTTACATTGGGGATTGTATATTTCGAACCTTGTCACCTTTTTCACCTCTTGTGAGTTTGCAGGTATGCTCATACAGTATAGCACCCACAATATACTTCACTATTCCACAAACTGCTACTGCATTTGTTTAGTGCTCTGAATATTTGTTTTAGGAATTGTGGGTGTGGTGAATAGAGTAGAGTAGAGTAGAGTAGAGTAGTGTATTGTAGAGTATAGCAGAGTATAGTAGAGAGTAGTAGAATAGTGTAGAGTGGTGTAGAGTATAGTAGTGTATAGTATAGTAGAATGTAGTAGAATAGTGTAGAGTAGAGTATAGTAGAGTATTGTAGAGTATAGCAGAGTATAGTAGAGGGTAGTAGAATAGTGTAGAGTGGTGTAGAGTATAGTAGTGTATAGTATAGTAGAATGTAGTAGAATAGTGTAGAGTGGTGTAGAGTATAGTAGTGTATAGTATAGTAGAGGGTAGTAGAATAGTGTAGAGTGGTGTAGAGTATAGTAGTGTATAGTATAGTAGAGGGTAGTAGAATAGTGTAGAGTATGGTAGAGTGTATTAGAGTAGGGTAGAATAGAGTGTACTGGGATAGTGTGGAGTAGAGCAGAGTATTGTGGAGTGTAGTAGAGTAGTGTAGAGTATAGTAGAGTATTCTAGAGTAGAGCATAGTATAGTAGAGGGTAGTAGGATAGTGTAGAGTAGTGTAGAGTAGAGTAGAGTATTGTGGAACAGAGTAGTGTAGAGTATATTATATTAGGATGTAGTAGAATGTTGTAGAATAAAGAAGATTAAAGTAGAGTAGAATGTAGTAGAATAGTGTAGCGTGTAGTAGGATGTAGTAAAATTTTGTAGAGTAAAGTAGAGTAGAATGTAATAGAATAGTGTAGAGTGTAGTAGAATAGTGTAGAGTATAGTAGAGTGTAGTATAATAGTTTAGAGAAAAGTAGAGAGAACTTTATCCCCATGAGGAAATTGTCTATATGAACTGTGTACTAGTCGGTGCTATTTTCTATATCTGTCCTGTGGCATATTGTATTGTCTGTCTCACACTGTTGGTTGCACACGATACACTTTATGTGACTAGGAAAACTTACTTTTAGTCCTTAGCTCTGTGCTGTTTTATGTAGCATCATGGTCATAGAACAACCTTGATTCATTTCACTATGTACTGCATCAGCTCTATGGTTGAAATGACAATAAATGCTTTTTGCTTCACAGTCACAACACTAAATCACCAGGGAGAACTAAGACTTAACACAAGAGCAACAAGGAAATAAGCAACATTTGATAAGATTTTTGTACAGATCTGCTGTGTTAAAAAATATTACAGGTTGGCATGCATAAAACTGTAGATTAGACCTATGTGATAGGAAGTTGTGGTAGTGTGTGTGTATAAAAAATGTATGAAACATTTTTTGTAGATCATAAAGTGGCAGTGCGTGTGTAACAATATGCAGTGACACAGTTTGTTGTGTAATATACAGTATAGCTGTTGGGTTTGTGAAATCAGTCCATGACACCTTCATCGTCTCCAGTGTTCACACTTAGATTATCAGCCCTGTTTTTGACACTGCCCCAATTTTGTCGATTAGGATCAACAATTCAGTGTGATAATGAAAATGATTCAGGATTATATAAATAATGAGGTTTCATGGGTTAATAACACCTTTGAATAGGAAAACGAACTGGCATGAAGACACACCAACAGCTTGAAGTATTTTCAAACAAACTATTTTAAGTTCATCACTATTCTTACATTAAGATTGTTTTGTTAACAAGCCAGCTTCCCCTATTTGCAGTACATTTGTCCTCCTGCTGGTTAGAAAATTCATCTTGCTGCTACAGATGTTCACACAAACAAACACCAGTCTAGTTTATTTAAGTCATTTGTCACACGTATGTCAAAGGTCTGGACATTGAGCTTATTCTGGGAACAAGGCCCAGATGAAGAGTCGTTCTTCATGTCAAAAGTAATTTTATGTTAATCACAAATTTAGCCATAACCAAACATCCTCATTTCCCATCACATGACTCTGAAGCTACAGTGTGTTGTGTCTTCTTCTTTTGATGAGTGTTTACATGAAAGGAGGCCAAAAACTACTATACTATAAATATTTCTACATTCATGAATCATTTACTGTTTTTGCATTGTCTACTAAAACACTAGTACTTCATAGCTTTAACAGGGAAAACAATGTTAAACAATGCATTTCCTCTGCATGTGGAGTTTTATGCAGCAGGTTTTACAGAAGGTTACAATACTAACAAGCCTAATAGAAAAAACTAAGACAAATAAAAGGTATACAGTTTTATAGATTATAGTATCATTAACAGTGTTGGAATAAGGAACGGAACAAACTGGATTTGGTTCAGTCAGTTCTCAGTGAATGTTTTAAAAAGCACATTCATAGGTTGATTTGAATGTTGAATAACATGAGAACTAGCCTGATATTTCTATACCGATAAAATGAAATTGTTTAAAATGAAACTGTAATAGAGCTGATTCCCAGTACAGAGATACGATACACCTGGGATTGATCTGTATCATGAAATCACATCTGGGGCATAGTGGCTTAGTGGTTAACACATTTTCCTTACACATCAGGAGGCGGTGGTTTGATTCCAGCCTTTGTCATGTGTGTGTGGAGATTGCATGTTCTCACTGGGCTTTAGGGAGTTATCTCTAGGCACTCTGGTTTTCTCCCTCAGTCCAAAAACATGCTCTCTAAATTGTCTGTGTAAGAAATCCTCCAAGCAATTCCTCTCCGGTCCACCAGAGGAAGTCTTCGCCTGACTACTTACCACTTCTGGGTCGTTCCGCAGTTCCAGAATTCAGACATTTACGCATGCTCTACATGCCATCATAACGTGAAACATTGGTAGACTTTCTCTTCTGGTTTATGAACTTTGCTTATTTTGAATTTGAACACTCAGTCGTCTGCCTCGTTACCGTCTGTAGTGTGTGTGATTGTTCTTTGTGATGGGTTGGCACCACCTCCAGGATGTCCCCTGCTTTTTGCCCCGAGTCCCGTGGGACCGACTGCAGGTTCCCTTTGACTCTTGTAGGATAAGCATTAAAGAAAATGGATAGATTTATGTTTTCTCTGTATTTTGGGTAACATGGTGGTGCAGGTGGCGGTACACCTGGCTCACAGATCCAATGTCCCTGGTTTGATTCTGGATTACGGTTTGTGTGAAATTTCTTTGCATATTCTCCTTATTTCTTCCTAAAACATGATGCATATATATTGCCTCTAGCTGTGAATGCATTTGTGTGTACTGTATGTGTGTACAGTATGTGATATTCTCAGATGACCTGGCTTCCCATCCAGGGTATTTTCCTGAGAAACCCCAAGCTGAAGATTCCCCAGAATTTCCAGAATGACATTTTGCAATCCTGATGAGGATAAATCAGTTAACAAAGATGAATGAATGTAATACTTTTTTGCTGGCACACAAATATTATTAAACAATGTACAATTTTGCACCCTGTAGGCAAATATGTAAATGCGTCAAATATCGAAGATTATCTCGCTTATCTGGTTATATGCGTTAATTCAAACCTGACTAATTTGCTGTAACTTCGTAAATTCTGGGAAGGAACTGCGAGGATGTGCTGCTAATACGAAGTGTGATGTATGCCTGCTCTAAAGCAGTGCCATCTCAGAACATAGCTGAAAACAGCAAAATAAATAAATGAACACACACACACACACACACACACACACACACACACACACACACATACAGAAACAAAAAGAAAAATCCCACAATTTAATCAGATGGTCAAATGGAGCCTAAATGGGTTAAAATGGGTTCAGTGTCATAATAACACCTTTAATTTATGGCAGTGTATTTTAACAATGTGATTTTTGATAGTTGAAAGCAAAGCACTCACATTTAGGTGCCTCATTAAAAGGATCTACTTTTAACCCATATAACCTTTTGTTCTATTTTTATCACTATTTAATAACATATAGATTAAAAAAATACATACAATTTAGGCCGCCTAAATTAGCAAACTTATTGAATCTTTTTTTATTATTTAAAAAAATGTAATAAAAAAATAAAATATTAAAAATATAACAATAAAAAAAGTACATTGTACATTTCATGTTTCCAATTCTAATAATTATGTATTGGTGTGTTCCTACAGTGGACTCATGCAAATGATGATGATGATGATGATGATGATCATGATGGTTATTATTATTATTATTATTGTTGTTGTTGTTGTTGTTGTTGTTGTTGTTGTTGTTGCTAATATTATTATAGTGTAACAAAGTGTTGTTGAATTCTTGAATCTGATTGGTTAAAGGTGTTTGTCCATATCTATCAAGGGTTCCCCTTGAGTCTGGTTCCTCTCAAGGTTTCTTCCTTTACCAATCTAAGGGAGTTTTTCCTTGCCACTGTTGGCTGAGCCTCCTCAGACTTGCTCATTGGGGACAAATACATATACACACATACATACATTCATACATGCATACATACACACTGTGATCTGTATATATCTAGAATTTTTATTATATTAATTCTTTATACTTCTCCTTATGTTTATCTTTTGTTCTATGTTTATGTTCTGTAAAGCTGCTTTGTGACAATGTCCATTGTAAAAAGCGCTATACAAATAAACTTGAATTGAAAAACTTGAATATCTATCTATCTATCTATCTATCTATCTATCTATCTATCTATCTATCTATCTATCTATCTATCTATCTATCTACAGTAAGTGTGTAAGTCATACTAGTATAGTTATTAGTATACATGTGCTATTTCTGTTTAAAAAGGCTCTTGCAGTCTCTTGCAGTCTGCTGTAGATCGTCTGGATTCTGAGGTTGCAATAAAAACCCACCGTGAAACTGTAGTCGTAATTCCTGTGCCATATTTGCACACTTTAAAATAGAAGCATGAAATTGGAAAAACAGTGTGAAACAGGGTGCAACTGGCCTGACAGGTGAAGAGTCGCCTGGAGTCAGAGGTAAAATTTCACATGTGTGCATGTATGTGTGCATAAGCCATCCATGTGTCTTTGGATTATGTTGTCTAATGCGAGGACCCAGACAGACTTCTAAGATAAATACACAGCCAGAATTCTGAAAAATGAGAAAGTCCTTTCTGTAGAAGAGTCTCACACACTCATACAGACACACAGAGAGAGAGAGAGAGAGAGAGAGAGAGAGAGAGAGAGAGAGAGAGAGAGAGAGAGACACACACACAGAGAGAGAGAGAGAGAGAGAGAGAGAGAGAGAGAGAGAGAGAGAGAGAGAGAGAGAGACAGAGAGAGAGTGAGAGAGAGAGATATTGCCTGTCTGCATGTCAAATACATGTGAATGTTTGCTTGTGTAAGCTTCTGTAAATACTGCATATTATACACAAATCATATTTCTCTCACCCACTTACAAATACATTTTTCTGTTCATATCTAAATTCATGGCACTTGGCACCAGCATTCAGTAACGACTGTCTGCAAAAACAGTTTAAAACAAGATTTAATGATTAGACAAACAGTACATTTGTATATTTCTATACATTTTCTAACTCAGATAATGAGGAACTGGCATGTTATCATGTTATCACAGTGGACTCATATGAGTTCCATTCAATTCAGATTGTTATAGTGTTTTTAACAGACATTGTCACCAACAGCTTTATAGAAATTCAGGAAGTAAATTTCTCCCTAATGAGTAAACCAGAGGTGATGATGGTGAGGAACGACTCCCTGAGATGATATCAGGAAGAAACCTTGAGAGAAACCAGACTCAAGGAAGCCATCCTCATCTGGGTGACAGCAGATACTGTGATTATAAATCATTTCCCTTCTTCTTCCTTTTTTTTTTTGTTTTTTTTTTTCTTCTTCTTCTTCTTCTTCTTCTTCTTCTTTTTCTTTTGCTTCTTTTTTCTCTTCTTCTTCTTCTTCTTCATATTATTATTATTATTATTATTATTATTATTGTTGTTGTTGTTGTTGTTGTTGTTGTTGTTGAATTAACACAGAATATGTAAACTAATTGAAAAAAGAATGATTTCTTGCTGTTCTAGGGAAAATCTTTATCTTCAGGCTGGTAAGTGAGGGAAACTGTGTGTGACCTTGAGAAATGTTTATATAAACTATATGAAATAAACTTTGTAGGTTTATTTATATTACAGTCATGTGATAGGACAGATGTGTTTTATTACGCTTATGTGTTTTTTTAACTAGTTGTATTTAATATCGAGACTCATCTGCAAGACAAGTTAGTTCCTGTTATTGCTTACATCATTGTAGCTTTTTCTTTTTCATGAAGTCATGTTGCAAAAAATTGGTTTATGAGCTTTAGGTAGTTTTCTTATGGCATCTTAATTGCACATGAACACAACGAGACTCACCGTGTATTTGTTGTTTTATAATTTTGTTGCTATTATTCTGTGCTATTAAGTGCAGTAAGGCTATTCACCTGTCCCTAATGGTAGACGTGTGTGGTAGATGTAATGATGTCATCATTGGCTAAAACACACACACGCACAGCTTACTTTACTTACAGAAAAAATGTGGAGTACGATTTGCTTTCACATTCACCGGAATCTCTGCACCGTTCCAGAATTCCAACACAACCGAGCTCACGCAACCTTCTACAGGTTTTCTCAGGGTCTGTACTATGCTTAGATAAAAATAGTTATTCACTTGGCTTATACATTATTAAACTATTCCCAAAGCATATAGAACTCCCTACAAAAGATGCACATTTTTAATAGTCTCTCTTTTTTATATATTTTGGAAGTTGATATTCCAGTTGATATTTGTTTCCACACCTAATCCAGGTTTATGTCTTTTTAATGATGGCAGTTCATTCATTCATTCATTCATCTTCTACCGCTTATCCGAACTACCTCGGGTCACGGGGAGCCTGTGCCTATCTCAGGCGTCATCGGGCATCAAGGCAGGATACACCCTGCACGGAGTGCCAACCCATCACAGGGCACACACACACACACACACTCTCATTCACTCACGCAATCACACACTACGGACAATTTTCCAGAGATGCCAATCAACCTACCATGCATGTCTTTGGACTGGGGGAGGAAACCGGAGTACCCGGAGGAAACCCCCGAGGCACGGGGAGAACATGCAAACTCCACACACACAAGGCGGAGGCGGGAATCGAACCCCCAACCCTGGAGGTGTGAGGCGAATGTGCTAACCACTAAGCCACCGTGCCCCCCGATGGCAGTTCAGTTCAGTTCAATTCTTATCATTTCCTGAGTTTACATCTGTGAAGAGTCAATTACACTGAACTGGTTCAACGCTGGTGTTTGAGGTCAGAGTTTTCAGAAAATCATGACTCAATAACACTAATCCTGTAAATGTAGAGGTCTGGAACTCTCTTTCCTGTAAGATATTGAACATTTTCACGAATCTGCACTGGAAATGTGTATTGGCTCTATGCTGCACTTCCTGCTCCATATAACAGCCTTTACATGACCGATTTCTGATTCTGTTTCAGACTCAGCTGCCAGTGTGAAAGCGGCGTCATCGGGCATCAAGGCAGGATACACCCTGGACGGAGTGCCAACCCATCACAGGGCACACACACACTCTCATTCACTCACGTAATCACACACTAGGGACAATTTTCCAGAGATGCCAATCAACCTACCATGCATGTCTTTGGACCGGGGGAGGAAACCGGAGTACCCGGAGGAAAACCCCCGAGGCACGGGGAGAACATGCAAACTCCACACACACAAGGCGGAGGCGGGAATCGAACCCCCAACCCTGGAGGTGTGAGGCAAACGTGCTAACCACTAAGCCACTGTGCCCCCCTCTAATTAATATTATAGAATATATATTATTATTTATATAATATTATATAAATAATAATGTCTTATCAATTGCATTATAGATGCAAACACTTACCTATTGATTATGGATAAATTCAAATTAACTAATTATCTTGTAAACTGGTGCTATATTGTTTAATCCAGTATTTAATGTAGAAATTTTTAGAAAAGAAAAGTTGCTTCTATTTCTTTTTTTTTACTGACACATACAGTAAAAGTTGTGATTAGCAGTGGTACTGTGGCGTGTGATGGACGGTGTGAGAGAGGCAGGAGAGGAAACTTACACAGCGGGACATTTCACACACACATCCACACACACACACACACACACACACACACACACACACACACACACACACATTCTTGAGCAGAGTGTTTGTCAAGGTGTGTCTTTTAACCATGTATCTCCCTAATGGTCTTCCTGTGAACGCATGTATATACGACTTTCCTCTGTTTGTATATATATTTATATTAGTGTTCGCTGTGTGTGGACTCACCCCATTTATATGTGTGTTTTCCATATGCGCCATGAAAGGATGCTTTGTCTCACTGGTTTTACTGGCAGGTGTGTATCTGAGTATATGTGAGTAAGAAAAAAGAAAAAAATGGAGGAAAGGAATTAAGGAATGGCAGAGAAATAGAGAGGCATCTTTCATTAAATCTCGTATTGAACATTTCTGAGTACAATTTTCTTTTATCCAATTTTCTGTTGAAAAATATCTGAGGTGTCTGGTACATGAACTCTAGATTACCCTTTTGGTAATAGACTCAAAAACTGTCTGTACTGTTTATTTAAAGAAAAACATATTTATTTGAAGAATAGCATGGTATAGTGAAGAGACACACAAACACACACACACACCCACACACTCACACACACTCACACACATACACACACACACACTCACTCACTCACTCACTCACTCACTCACTCACACACACACAAACACACACACGCACTCACACACACACACACACACACACACGCACTCACACACACACACACACACACACACATACACACACACACACACACTCATACACACACACATACACCTTAATCTATCTATCTATCTTAAAGGTTAAATAGTTTTGGAACCACAAATTGAATAATTTTAATATAAAAGTAGATATAGACACGATGTAGTCTAAGCTCAGTTTCAAGTACCAAGTATTTATCTCATTAGTTTATACATTAAAAACTATAAAACAAGTCCCTACAAAAGACTCAGATTTTTAATACTGTCTCTCTTTCTTTATATATTTGGGACGTGTCCAGTTGTTTCACATCTTTGGGTTCGTGTAAATTCTGTCCTCACATTCTTGCTTGATATTTGTTTACATACCTAATCCAGGTTTATGTCTTTTATATGACAAAGTTTAGTTCAGTAAAGATGAATTAAAATGTAATTTGCTGAGTTTAAATCATTAAAAAAGGCAGTTATACTAAACTCTTTCAATGCTGGTATTTGTACAAAACTGTAGAGGAGTCACAGAAAATCATAAATTTGGAATACATCATGACTTAATAACGCTAAACCAGTAAATGTGGAGGTCTGGAATTCTGTTCCTTTTAAGAAATCGTGTGTGTGTGTGTGTGTGTGTGTGTGTGTGTGTGTGTGTGTGTGTGTGTGTGTGTGTGTGTGTGTGTGTGTGTGTGTGTGTGTGTGTGTGTGTGTGTGTGTGTGTGTGTGTGTGTGTGTGCGCAAACATGCATGTGCATGTGTGGTAGCTCAGTGGTTAAGATGTCAAAGTGTTTGACTACAGTTCCAAAGGTCAAGAGTTCAAATCCCAGGGCCACCAAACTGCCACTGCTGGGCCCCTGATCAAGGCCCTTAACTCTAAATTGCTCAGCTGTATAAAGGAGTTAAATGCAAGTCTGCCAAATGCCGTAAATGTGTGTGTGTCTGTTTTATATACGGTTTTGGATTTAGCTATGGATCTACATGAGTGTTTATTTTATTAGCATTTTATTCGTCACATACACAATCATACACAGTACGACGTGTAGTGAAGTGCTTTTAACTGTCTGTGACCTAAGACATAGAATACAAATAGAATAAAAAAGAAAAAATAGTTGAGAATAGAATACAAATGCAATAAAAATGGAATTAAATAAATAAAAAATAGAATAAATAAAAATAGGAATAGCTATAATCAAAATACAATTAAAACAATCTGTATTTAATAGAAATATCGTTTTCCCCCATTTCTCTATTTTATATATTGTAAATATTTTTATTGTATCGTTCATTTTACAAGCAGCCTTATAATTTCATTTTAAACTTTACAATTTTTATTCACTTTCTATACTTCTGTAAAGCTGCATTGAGACAATGTCAATTGTTTAAAGTGCTATAGAAATAAACTGTACTGAAGTTTATTTGCAAGCTGAAATCACAAAAAAAAGCTTCAGCTTATTCCAACTTGTTATTTTCCACTGATTAAAAAAAGAGGGTTTTTTGGTTTTATTTTATTGATTTATTTTTTAGTAAAATTCTGTATTAAATATCAGTTTATTGACAAATCAGAAGTTTGGGATTTATGTTTTAAATGTATATAATACATTGTATATTATGCATTTCTAATTTGAATTGAAATAAACAGTAAAGAAAAGACATTTTTGTATTCATGTAAAATCATATTTATGAATTTGACTCACACACACACCACACACACACACACACACACACACACACACAAACACACACATACACACACACACACACGCACACAAACACACACACATACACACACAAACACACATACACACACACACACACACACACACAAACACACACATACACACACACACACACACAAACACACACATACACACACGCACACAAACACACACACATACACACACACACACACACACATACACACACGCACACAAACACACACACACACATACACACAGGGTGTAATCAGTGTTGTGTGCATGCTGTCGCACTTGGCACTCATGTTTTTTTCCTTGTCAGTGTTTACTGTAGCCTTGAGCAAGTTGAGAGATGCTTGACTGATGAGTTTGTCTCCAGGGACGAATTGATAAAATGTTGCTGTTGCTGAATCAGAAACATGGAAAGTGTGGATGTGCACGAGGTTTATAATCAACTTCAGAAACCTAGTTACTATGCAGACCTACACATAATTTACTCTAGTTTTCTCTTTAATTTCATATATGCAGTGTGTGTGTGTGTGTGTGTGTGTGTGTGTGTGTGTGTGTGTGTGTGTGTGTGTGTGTAGTTGCGCTATGCCTCTCAAGTCTGGTTTATTTATCTGGAGATTAATCACTGAAGCCAATTAAAACATCACCATCAACATCATCATCATCATCACTCCATCGTGTTATAGAAAATGCACTTACTTTGTTATAGAAAGTGCAGCATTATCTGGAACAAAAAGTGAATGTTGTAATTATAGGATGTAGATTGTCACTTAGTTTTGATTACTATGATTAGCCATACAGTTTGTGAAGTGAGGCATTGCAGCTTGAATGGTTAACATATTGCTGCAGGCAGATGGATCACGTGTCTGCACTGCTCCTCTGGTTGTTACTGCCGAACAGATTTTATATACGACTCACAGGGCAGATGAATGTTTATACCTGGTGTTCCTTTCCTGACTATAAGCCCTATACAGAGCAATATGTGATGGAAAAAATCTCAGCATTCTAAAGCTGAAGGTACAGTCAGGATCTTCAGTTAGATATCAGGGAAATACAAACTTTCATCATGACTGTCCGTCCATCCATCCTTCCATCGATCCATTTGTGCATCCATTCAATCATCCATCTATCCATCCATCCATCCATCTGTCCATTTATTCATCCATCCATCTATCTTTTTATCCATGCATCTATCTGTCTGTCCATCCATCCGTCTATCCATCCATCCATCCATCCATCCCTCCACTTATCTGTCATTCCATCCATTTATCCATCCATCTAATCATTTATACATCCATCCATTCATCCATCCATCCATCCATCCATCCATCCATCCATCCATCCATCCATCCATCCATCCACTTATTTGTCCTTCCATCCATCCATCCATCCATCCATCCATCCATCCATCCTTCTATCTATCCAGACATTAACACATACATAATGTGTTCTATAATCTAAGTGTCTTTAAATTAAATGTTAATAAGTGTCTTTAAATTAAATGCTTTAAATTAAGTGTCAAAGTAATAAAAGATTAATATTGGAGATTTTGACAAAGTTTATTAAGCCTATTTTTAAAGCTCATAGTTTTACTGCCAGTATATTAATTTTATTTTTTAACAGTTAATCTAATAATAAAAAACTAATAAGCAGGCAATTCAATATGCAAAAAATTCTAGCAAAAAGTTTGACTTGAAAGAAAAAAAAACTTTCCGTTTGATTCCTGACTATGAAGTCAAGTCAAGTCAAGAAGCTAAATATAAAAGAAATATTATGAAAATGAAATGAACACTTAAAAAAAAACTCTTTTCAGACCTTCATTACTCTCGTTGTCTGAGAGGAGACTGAAGATGACACAGAGACCGATGGACTAAAGTTTACTGAAGCGTCTAGACAGATGAGTTCACAGATCAGAGCAGACGACTGGTACAAAGTTTGTTCATCTGTGTTGTACAGTCACAAGCGACATGCTAACATGATTGATGATGTCAAGCGTAGCATGAGGGCAAGCTGCCACTGACCCACAGCCATGAAGAAAAAGAAACGTAAGGAAAGAGTCAAGTGTGAGAGACTTCTGTGTCTGAAACGAGATAGAAACACAGCTTGTCTCTGTAGAGCGGACTACAAATTTTTTTTTTGCCTGACAAAGTGCAACAAAATGATCAAGCATTAAATAGACGAATATTTTTGTTTCCTAGAGACATGTAGCCACACTTTCACCCTCTTCCTTTCTTCATTTCACTCATATTCTTCATCCTTTGTGTTTTGAACTCTGTGTCATTACCAGTTTCCCCAAACTCTGTAAAGCACTTTTGTCATTTTTTGTTAAATAAGAAGTTTACTAATGACACGAGGTACAGTATGTATGAACAGTTAGAGATACCCATGTGTTTAAAGATTTAAATGATTTCTGTTTGCACACATACTGTGTCAGAAATACAACAGCTAGTTAACCTGAAATGCATCTAACACTGGGGGGTGGGGGGTGGGGGGCTGGTTTAGAGCTTAGCATCACTGTGGTTGGAGGTTTGATTATTCAATTCAAATGAATTTATTTTCTATACTTCTTTTCTCAATTCAAATTCAATTCATCTCTCAAATAAGCTTTACATAAGTATGAAAACAGATAAAAAAAACATATCTCTTTAATATCTATCCCTATCAACGAGCAAGTCGGAGGTGACGATGGCAAGGCAAAACTTCTTGAGATGATATGAGGAAGAAACCTTGAGACGAACCAGAACCTCATCCTCATTTGATTGACACTGGACAGTAAATAATGTAAATGTAAATAATGTCCTTTCTACAAAGGTTTGTAGTGGAGTGGAATTAAGCAACTAATTCCCCCTTTCCACCAGAAAGAACCAGGTGCTGGTTCAGAGCTAGTACTGGTGCTGGTTCGTAGTTGGTTCGACTGGGGAGCCTTTTAAGAACCGTTTTGCCTTTCCATGGGCTAGAGAGCGAAGTGAAGTGAAGTGTTATGTCACTGTATACAACGTTATACAGCAATGTTAGTGCAGCAGCGGCAAACACAAACATCAACAATGGTGGATGTTGCTTTACTGTTAATGCTCATGGATTTGTGAACCTACACTGGCATCCAAACGCGGCGAATCCTATATTTAAAATGATTTAAAATGGCGCTAACGACGTTCTCTATTGTCTTGTTGGTCACAGTAAACCCTTCCCCCAGCCCCTGATGCAAGCGGTTCTTAAGTCTAGACCAGCAATGTTTTGGTGCTACTTAAGAAAAACTTTTCCTGGTTCAGAGCCATTGCTTTTGGTGTCGAAAAAGAAAGAACTGATTTTAAATTAGGCTGTAGGTGTATCCTGCCTTGATGCCCGATGACGCCTGAGATAGGCACAGGCTCCCCGTGACCCGAGGTAGTTCGGATAAGCGGTAGAAAATGAATGAATGAATAATAAGTATAATATAAATAATAAGTATGATATAATATAAATAAAGTACAAAGGTTTATAGTTTGTCTCCATGCAGCGATTGGGTTCAACAGTCTTTGCCAGTCTTCAATTCTCATAAAGATTGTATTCAAATGCACATTTGTGGGTTAATTTGAATATTGAATAAAATATGAAATAGACTATTATTTCTGTACCAATAAAATGAAACTGTAGAACATGACACTGTAACACAACTGACTCTCAGTACAGAGAGATGACACACCAGGGATTTATCTGCATCCTAAAATCACATCTGGGGCACAGTAGTGGTTAGCTGTTATTGCATTTGCCCTGAATCCGTGAGGTTTGGGGGTTTAAGTCCTGCTTCTGCCCTGTGTGTGGCATTCACATGGTCTCACTGTGCTTTGTGGGTTTCCTCTCAGTCCAGAAACATTTGTTGTAGACTGTTGGGCATCTTTAAATGGTCTGTAATGTGTGTGCCCTGCAATGACAGGCACTCTGTCTAGAGTGTCTCCTAACTTGTTCCCCTTAAATCCCATGAGATAGATTTCAGGCTCCCTGCAACCCTGTGTAGGATAATGCTACAGAAAAAGGATGGATGGATGCACATCCTGCATTTAATTATGTTATTTCCACTCTTATAAATGAAGCTTGAAATGTGAGCTCCACCATCTGTTCCACATTCATGTTTTCCTCTCTTTTAGATTTCATCCATCCCATGTGGCACTCAGGTTCTTTTAATGAACCAACATCTCTCACCTAGTATTTATATATTCCTGGGATCTCTATCTCTACATACATCCATAAGAATCATTGTACCCACTCTGGCAACCTGCTGGCTGACCAGCAAAACAGATCAGAGGCTAGATGGTGAGATACGCAGTGCTCTATAGCATATAAGCAGGTTTAGGTAGTAATTTGCTTCGATTCACTTACCACTTAACAACTGACTGTCACAACAGATTGTCACGAAGCAGCTTTGTAGAAACCTAGATGTTGATTTAAGTCCCTAATGAGCAAGCCAGAAGAGAGGAAAGGAAAAACTCCCTAAGTCAATGTGGGAAGAAACTTTGAGAGGAATCAGACTTAAAAGGGAACCAATCCTATGCTACGTGTCCAACGAACAGTGGGATCATTATTATTATCATATAAAACAATAAAGTACAACAGAACTAAGTATGTAAGATGGATGTATAAGTATAAGCAAATTGTGAATAAATGATAAATTGATCATCATGTTAGATTATCCATTGAAGCAACAGAGAGTATGTTGTTCTTTTAGGGTATCCAGGACAGGGATGATCCATGCCAAGGGCGAGGTCTGGAGGGCGAGGGGAATCACAGCAGCAACAACATCACATCCACCAGCAGAATTGAACAGACAAGTAGATAAGAAGCTGGTGCTACATTGGTGTCCAGATGTATGATATTATAGGGGGGCTGTAGTAGATTTGTGTATATGACAGCCACTTACAGTGTTGCAGTCAGTAGTTGAGAAGATTCACTGAAGGTTTTTATTGTAGTTACTGTTTCTGTCCACTCTGTGGTGCTCCTTTGGGGATGAATGCATTAAACTGAGCAAACCACAAGAGGGGGTCAGAGACTGCAATGTCACTATGTACAAGGGTTAGTGTACTCTCTCTCTCTCTCTCTCTCTCTCTCTCTCTCTCTCTCTCTCTCTCTCTCTCTCTCTCTCTCTCTCTCTCACATACACACACTGCGTTTGTGTGGACACTTCAGCAGAACTGATAAGATAGCACTTGTGGCTGAAGGACTCTGATTCACTACAGAAGCATGCCAAGGACAGAGAACTAGCGAGCTTGTTTTTCATGGAAAGAGACAGTAATTGGCTGCGGCAGGAGCGTTTGATAAAGAATAGTCCACTAAGCTTGCACAGCATTTTTTCTCCTGGTAAATATCATGCTGACATTTTGTCCTCTAGGCCTGCACACTCAGGACGACATTCCACCAGTGAACTCTATCTTATACTGTACAGTAGTACATCGGGGCCAAAAAGAAAGACAACCTATAGGTCCTGATGCTGCCTTTCTGCCTGATGTTGTTGTGTCTTATACCTGAACAATGAAATCTGAATGTTAAAACAGCACGATGCTGAAGAAAAGCAGCCTGCTTTCTCTGGTCAAATATCATCAAAAGATAAACAAGTATGGAGTCCAACTGAGTAGGAAAGGACTCATTGTTCATCTCACAGTTGGGATTTCCTCTCCTAAACAAATTCCCATTTGGTCAAGTTATCAGGATTAAATTTGTTTGGTTTCATGTTCACCGGTACATCTAACTGACCTGTACGTATGTATTTACGTCTTTAAACAACAGATGTGAAACATCTACAGTAGCAGGGTTATTTAATGAAAAAAATGAAACAAGGTCAATCATGTAAGAGCCTTTTCACTATCAATATGAAATAAGAACATATAAAGCTGTTAAACAAAGGTAAATAAAACATTTTTACAATAACCTACTTGTATATGTTTGTATACCACTAAACTATTAGGTTTTGGAGTCATAAGTCTGTCAGCATGGCAGCTTGACTTGGCTATAATATTTTCTCACTCTTTCTTGGAAAAACATTCCAGATCCCATCAGACTCCTCCTGTTCACAGCAGGCTTCAGGTCACCCCACAGGTTTTCACTTGGAATCAGGTCTAGGCTCTGGCTCGGTCAATCAGAAACACCGGCCTTCTTTTGGTTAAGCCGTTCCTTTGTTGATTTAGATGTATGCTTTGGGTCATTTTTGGGCTGAAAAGTGAAATTCCTGCTGCTCATTAGGGATAAATGTTAGAGATAAATAGTAACTTCATTTTAAACTTTACATTTTTTATTTTATGTTCCTTTGCTTCTGTAAAGCTGCTTTGAGACAATATCCGTTGTTAAAAGTGCTATACAAATAAATTGATTTGAATAAATTGAAAATAATTTCCCCGGGAAGACGTAGGACACGCTGGAGGGACTATGTCTCTCGGCTGGCCTGGGAACGCCTCGGTATTCCCCCGGAAGAGCTGGAGGAAGTGTCTAGGGAGAGGGAAGTCTGGACGTCCCTGCTTAGACTGCTGCCCCCACGACCCGGCCCCGGATAAGCGGTAGAAAATGGATGGATGGAAAATAATTTTCAGCTCACTAGTAGACACTTGAAGGTCATGATTCCCTTCAGCTTAAAAAAAAAATAAATAAATAAAAAAAGACCCAATTCTGGCTAAAGTAAAGCATGATACTACCACCACCATGCTGCACTGTGGGT
>NC_083467.1:7246366-7263866 GCF_030014155.1 Tachysurus vachellii
GTATTGGCAAAAAAGTATGAGTGATATTCTTTTTGTGTCGCCATCCTCCATCCAGGAATTCTCTTAGCCCCGACGATTCAAACGCTAAACTCGTGTAGAGCACTGCGTAGTGGGAAGGATGAAGTTTTGGATATACAGCATGTCATAACTAGGGTTTGGTTACGGGGCGGTTTGTGGACAAACAGTAAAGCGTGTGTAAAAGAGAGAGGTGAGGTGTGTGTGGGTGAGAGAGTGGGGTGAAGAGAGAGGTGAGGTGTGTGTGTGTGTGTCAGAGAGAGGGAGAGAGAGGTGAGGTGTGTGTGTGTGTGTCAGAGGGAGGGAGAGAGAGGTGAGGTGTGTGTGTGTGTGTGTGAGAGAGAGGGAGAGGTGAGGTGTGTGTGTGTGTCAGAGAGAGTGAGAGGTGAGGTGTGTGTGGGTGAGAGAGTGGGATGAAGAGAGAGGTGAGGTGTGTGTGTGTGTGTGTGTGTCAGAGAGAGTGAGAGGTGAGGTGTGTGTGGGTGAGAGAGTGGGATGAAGAGAGAGGTGAGGTGTGTGTGTGTGTGTGTGTCAGAGAGAGTGAGAGGTGAGGTGTGTGTGGGTGAGAGAGTGGGATGAAGAGAGAGGTGAGGTGTGTGTGTGTGTCAGAGAGGGAGAGAGGTGAGGTGTGTGTGTGAGAGGTAAGATGTATATTGTGTCTGTGAATAAAAATGAGAGCGTTGAGGGGTGTGTGTATCAGAGAGGTGAGATTAAGGGTGTGTGTGAGAGAGGTGAGATTAAGGGTGTGTGTGTGTCTGTGAGAGAGGTGAGATTAAGGGTGTGTGTGTGTGAGAGAGAGGTGAGATTAAGGGTGTGTGTGTGAGAGAGAGAGAGAGGTGAGATTAAGGGTGTGTGTCAGAGAGAGGTGAGACGTGTGTGGAGATGGGGGGGTGTGAGAGCGAAGGAGAGAGAGGGGTGTGTGTGTGTGTGTGTGTGTGCTATGATATGCAGAGAACCTGGAGATGGGGTGGGGTGGAGGATGTTTTTGCTTTGGGGGTCTGGAGGTTGTCCAGTACGGGTTACGCAACAGCAAGGGAAGATTATGTGTGTAAACGCATGATAGGCTGTGCAATCAGCTGTAGCCTTGTGTGTGTGTCAAAGAGATAGGTGAGGTATTGTGTGTGGGTGAGAGGGGTAGAGAGTGTGTGTGTGTGTGTGTGTGTGTGTGAGAGAGAGTGGGGTAAAGAGAGAGGTGAGATACATGTGTCTGAGAGGGGGAGAGAGAGGAGGGGTGTGTAGTGTGATGGAGAGAGAGGTAAGATGTGTCTGTGTATTGAGCAAGAGATTAGGGGTGTGTGTGTGTGTGTGTGTGTGAGAGACAAGTGAGAGGTGAGAAAAGACGTGTGTAAGAGGTAAAGTGTGTGAGCTAAAGAGAGAGAGATGGGGGAGAACGAGGGGTGTGTGTGTGCTTTTTGCTTTGGGGGTCTGGAGGTTGTCCAGTACGGGTTACGCAACAGCAAGGGAAGATTGTGTAAATGCATGATAGGCTGTGCAATCAGCTGTAGCCGTGTGTGTGTGTGTGTGTGTGTGTGTGTGTGTGTGTGTGTGTGTGTGTGTCTGTGTGTGAGGAATAAAACCAAAACAAGAGCCATTTAACATGTTCTCACGCTGCACTGCTGACTAGATGCCTCACAGTAGAAAGACACTAACATTTGATAGGAGACTCTACAGAGCTTAAAGCCTCATGACACGATCAAGTGCTCTTATTATCCATGTAATGTTTCACTCCAGCGCTCATCATCTGCCTTCTTCGGGTTGGATTTCTGCAAGTCAAAGGAAAAACAAGACGGTTTCTCCAGACGATTCAGTAATTCACTTGATTTAAAGACCGCCTCTATAAAGGCTTTATAACGCTCCTATGACACTCCACTACAGATAACCATTCACATTCAAATAACCGAGCGAATAGAAATCTAGATGTTTAGATGCTTTATATTATTTCAAAAAATGATGTCATCCTGAGGATTATCACTTTATAATGCGAAGCGTGTGGAGTTTCTCATCTTTTGTCCACCCTCAGCTGTACGTAAACAGAGCTTCACTGATGTCACGAGCAATTTTACAAACTTAAACGAATCAAATAACCAGCAAGAAGGTTGCCAGGTGCTGCGCTTTCAAACAGACACCAATATAAACCAGGCTTTCTCCGCCTAATCTCTCACCTCCTACATTAGCAGCACAATGCTCCGATTATCACGCGGCTTCTTTTTGCATCATGTTTCCACCGGACGTCCATAATGGAAAAGGAAAACATAACGAGATTGTTATTTAGTGTATACACACACACACACACACGCACACACACACACACATTGTTTGTCCTTCTCCAAGCATCAAATCCTGATGATGCTGTAACGTGTGATCATGTGTTTATCCACAATAAAAAACCTTTTCTGTGACTTAAAGACGTAGATTACAAAGGCAGAAATCCGTGACGTGTTTCACGCTTCCGAGGCGTGTAAATCCGAGTAAATTACAACCACACAACGTTCCGATTCAAACCGATCAGCTGAAATGACACATTTATGTATTCCTACCTTATTATTCAAGCTTGACGCGACACCGTTCTATGCTAAAAGCAACGCCGGCTAATTAAACAAACGCAAACGTTTACGGGATTCTTCAGCGCCTCTGAAGTCTTTGTCAGAGTAACAGCGCGTATCATCGTTTCCTTCTTCTCAGCCGTGTATAAAATCTAAACGAACCTTGCTTTAAGAGTAACGGCGCAAGTGAAGTATGTGGAATTTAGTTGAACTGCTCTTATCCTTGGCAGAGATGAGATATTCCTGCGTATTGAGTTTATATCAGGTTGTATAATCACAGTGTTAATTATACACAGTAAAGCCCTATTCGGACGGGATTAGTTTTACGTGGGGACGTGGAGTAATACAATTTTAACTCAGGATGTCTGTAATATTAATTGGCCAATTCGCACGGGACAAGACATCTCAGTAAAACTAGCAGAAGTTGGAGGGGTAACTCGCTTTACACACCACAGTAACCTCCTTGTTGTCATGACGTTGCGTATGACGTTGCTTCCTGTTATCACGCTCTTTTTGCTTTAAATGGTATGCGGTAAACACTGGAGGTTTGCCACAGAGTTGGCCCACCACCTACAACGCAACCGAATGCTTCTTCAAGCGCCTCCATGCTTGCAAAACGCGCCAAAAACTACTTTTAAACAGGAAATGGCGAAATTTTACCGTACATATTTACAGCGGGTATATTCGGACGGGATTAGTATTACCTGAGGTAATTTTTCCGGACCTTTTTACAGAAGGTAAAAGTCGGCGTAATCTTTACTGACATTGTCCGTAATGATCACCGAGATGGCACATTCGGACGGAACTAAAATCACAGAGAAGCTCTGGTAATAATTACTTTACCCCCACGTCCCCACGTAAAACCGCGTGAAAATCACGTAAACCGCGTAAAACCACGTAAAATCCCGTCCGAATAGGGCTTTAGATGATACACTGTTAATCTATTAACAAGCCCAGACCAACAAAAAGCAATATAAAAAAAGTGTAGAATAAATAAATAAATCCATCATTAAATAGAAAAGATCAAGGATTTGGGGAAGTCGCTCCACTGCTAAAGAACAACATGAGCCTTCCACTTGTAGAAGAAGAAGTGTGTGTTTTTGTCACATCTACATTACAGCACAGTGAAATTCTTTCTGTATGTATCCTAAGTTTGGAGGTTGGGGTCAGAGCACAGGGTCAGCGCACAGGGTCAGCTATGATACAGCACACCTGGAGCTGAGAGGGTTAAGGGCCTCGCTTAAGGGCCCAGCAGTATCTGCTTGAAGCACCAATGCTTGAAAAGATAAATAGGTAAATAATGTAGACCTCCGTGTACGGAAGTGTACTGGGAATTTTACGCTTAACAACCCCGTTAAATCCCATTACTCCCCAGGGCAAGATCATATGGTAGAATAATAATAATACGGGTTGCCAGACGTCAGAAAACGATGGCAGAACCTAATTAAATAATGAAACTTTCCCAGATGTAAGTTTAACATCGAACCCTGAAGCCGGTCTGCTGCTTTATGTGATGTGGGTTTGCAGATTTCCGGCACAAGCTGCCTGCCAGACAGTAAGGAGTTCACAGAACACTGAGCACACCGGGTTCAGCTATACGGCACAGACGTGTATACTGTGTCTCAATACAGAGCACCAATAAACAGTTTAGACCAAAACATGTGGGTTAAATCTGCTACATCTACATGAGCTCTTCTCCAAGTCTTATCACAGTTAGAACTGTAGAGGTAGAGATCCTAATTTCAACTGCTTTATTCCTATTATTCTCTCTCACTCTCTCTCGCTCTCTCTCTCTGTCTGTCTGTCTGTCTCTCTCTCTCCATTACACTCTCTCTATCTCTCTATCTCTCTCTCCGTCTCTCTCTCTCTCTCCATCGCTCTCACTCTCTGTCTCTGTCTGTCTGAGTGTGTGAGTCTCTATCTCTCTCTCTCTCTCGCTCTCTCTCTCTCTCTCTGTCTGTCTGTCTCTCTCTCTCCATTACACTCTCTCTATCTCTCTATCTCTCTCTCTCTCTCTCGCTCTCCATCGCTCTCACTCTCTGTCTCTGTCTGTCTGTCTGTCTGTGTGTGTGTGTGTGTGTGTGTGTCTCTCTCTCTCTCTCTCTCTCTCTCTCTCTCTCTCTCTCTCTCTCTCTCTCTCTCTCTCTCTCTGTCTGTCTGTCTCTCTCTCTCCATTACTCTCTCTCTCTCTGTCTCTTTCTCTCTCTATTACTCTCTCTCTCTTTCTCTCTCTCTCGCTCTCTCTCTCTGTTTCTCGCTCTCCATTACTCTCTCTCTCTCCATTACGCTCTCTCTCCATTTCTCTCTCTCTCTCTCTCTCGCTCTCTCTCTCTGTCTCTCGCTCTCCATTACTCTCTCTCTCTCTCTCCATTACTCTCTCTCTCTCTCTCTCTCTCTCTCTCTCTCTCTCTCTCCATTACTCTCTCTCTGTCTGTCTCTTTCTCTCTCTATTACTCTCTCTCTTTCTCTCTCTCTCGCTTTCTCTCTCTCTCTGTCTCTCGCTCTCCATTACTCTTTCTCTCTCTCTCTCTCTCTCCATTACTCTCTCTCTCCATTACTCTCTGTCTGTCTCTCTCTCTCCATTACTCTCTCTCTCCGTTACACTCTCTCTCTCTCTCTCTCTCTCTCTCTCTCTCTCTCTCCCCATTACACTCTCTCTCTCTCTCTCTCTCTCTCTCTCTCTCTCTCTCTCTCTCTCCATTACACTCCCCCCCCATAAGACATAAGTGAGGTGTGTGTGTGTGTGTGAGTGTGTGTGTGTTCCCCAGTAGACAGATAATTACAATAAGTACACAATGTTCAATGTGGTCAAATGTAACCAGCCCATTTGTAACCAGCGACATAAACGCGCTCCAGTCGCTTCTTACATTTATTGGCGGTGCGACTTGCACGCTCTACTTCTTCCTGAACCCCAAAGCCTGCAGCACACCACACAGCGAGCAAGGACACAATCTTGCCGTCAGTACCACTATTTTTACTAAACGGATTAATTAGCCTTCACGGATGATAGACAGTGATTCTCACACACACACACACACACACACACACACAGAGGGAGGTGCGAACACGAAAGTAAAGACGTCGTGAAGAAAGAACGCCACGGCTCCTAGCCAGAATATTAACCGAAGACTCAAGGGCATGAGTGTGGCATGCTACATCAGAGACATTATCCAGAGAGGATTATGGAGTCATTTCTCTCTCTGGGAAATGGAGGACTGAACAAGTCCGCTTCTCTTAGTTTGCACTTACACACTCGAATCCACTTCATTCACTGGGTTTCTGGCTGAGCAAAATAGCAGCTTGGGAAAAAACAACACAGTTATGATTTATTCATCCCTGTATTCTCTTACAGCCTTTTATAAAATCGATCATGTCAAGTCGAAGGTCCTTCGAATGCAGGCTTTTCTAGATTTGTCCAGAGGACGATGGAAACATCGCATGCAATTAATTAACGCACTTAAACCGTTGTTTTTGTTTGTTTCCTTCTCGAGACTCTGGTTTATTTGGCCGTGTTCAAGGATCAGCGGCTTGTAAGCAAACACCGTTATATTATTAATGTTGGTGTTGTAAATGCTGTTCTTCTGGATTTGTTTTTAAGCTACATAAGGTGTCTTAAGGTTTGGACAACACGACAACTAAATACCTCCTGGTGTCAGATACAGATCATCGTTTGTTCCGTGGGATCTCGTTAGATCGGGCTGATTCGATCTGATTCGAGAGTCTCAAGCGGTTAATGCTCTGGTTTGTTGATCAGAATGTCGAGGTTCAAGCCCCAGCGGTGCCAAGCTGCCACTGTTGGGTGCTTGAGCAAGGCACTTGATCCTCTCTGCTCCAGGGGGGCACTGTATCCTAGCTGCCCCTGTGCTTTGACCCCAACCTTCAAAGTTAGGATACATGAAGAAAAGAATTTCATTTTGCTGTAATAAACTGTGTATATGTGGTGATAACAAAGGCTTCTATGTCCCCTTTTCCACCAAAAAGAACCGGGTGCTGGTTCAAACTTGGTTCCACTGGGGAACCTTCTAAGAACCGGTTTACCTTTCCATCGGTTAGAGAGCCGTCACAGAGCCGAGTCTGACGTCACAGTAGCCTATACGTGTCACGTTTCCCAGCAACTTTAGCGCAGCATCGGCAAACACAAACTCATCAACAATGGCGGATGTTGCTTTACTGTTTAATGCTCATGGCTTTGTGAACCTACATTGGCATCGGCGAATCCAACGTGTACGTGCAGCTCCATGTAATCTGTATAAACAGAGGTTGTAATCGAGAAAGTACATAACATTGTTTTATCATTAACACAGAAAACAAATTAGCCTTAGCATGTAGCTCCCTACTATCATGTCTGCTGATAATCGATCATATTGCGGTAAAGTAAAAGTGTATTAAACATTAGTATACTTAAGGTACATTATCTAACAGTAGCTCCGCCCACAGCCTCTGACACAAGCGGTTCTTGAGTCTAGACCAGCAACGTTTTGGTGCTACTTAAGAACCACTTTTCCTGGTTCAGAGCCGGTGCTTTGGCTGTCGAAAAAGAAAGAACTGGTTCTAAATTAGGCTCCGAACCAGCACTCAAACTGCCTCGGTGGAAAAGGGGCCTATGTCCCCTTAACAACGGACAACATCACAAAGCAGAAATATAGAAATTCAAGAAGTAAATTTATCCCTAATGCGCAAGCCAGAGGTGAGGAAAAACTCCCTCAGCTGATGTGAGGAAGAAACCTTGAGAGGAAGCAGAATGAAAAGGGAAGCCATGCTCATCTGGGTGACAGCGGATAGCGTGATTATAAATCATCTCCCTTATATGGTCAAATAGTGTCATTGTGTAACCAGGAAATTCATTCTAGTTTTAAGATGAAGTCTATTTTGTTGATGTTACCAGTTGTAACTGATGATGTTACGGTGTGTGTGTGTGTGTGTGTGTGTGTGTTGCAGGCGATGGCTGTGGGCACACGGTGCTGGGCGCAGGAAGCGGCAGCCTGGCGTCTCTGGGCTACCCTCTCTTTTACCCCGCGCACTCGGTGTGTGAGTGGGAGATTAGCGGGAGCACCGTGGACACACTCCTTCTGCGTGTGGCAGACCTCGACATCGATACACACAACTGCCAGGTGTCCTACCTCCGGCTGTTTGATGGTATCGGAGCAGGCAGGACAGAGATAGGTGAGACGAGGGCTTTTCTCTTTTAACACATTTCACACTTCCTCCACAGCCGTGTTCACGTGTCGGCGGAGTTCACAGACATTCTCATGACTCCAGGAAGACTGAATCACACATACAGAGACTCGCAGCCACAAACCAGCGACCGGCGATCATTCATTTTCAGAAAGAGTCGCCGCCTTCCTGCGGCACGACTGACACTAGACGATGGCGTGTCCACACCGGTGACACTACCAGGCACATGGATCACACACTGCTTCTCCTTCATCTCCGGAATCTTTCATTTTAGCGCCAAGAAAACTGTTTCGTTGTCAGAAGTGAAATGCTAGAAGCCCCACCCACCTCTAAACATTGTTACTATGGCAACCAAAAGTAAGAACGCCTACTGCCGACTTCATGGTACAGCGATACATTGGGGATCTAGAGAAAAAAATGCTGTATTATATGTGTGAATGTAGCATCGATGAGCCTGTGCAGGGTCGAGGATCACATGGCTTTTAGGAATCAACAGGAAGCCAGTAAGCTTCAGGCTTAGTCCAATAGAACAGATTTGAAAAGATGTTTTGAATTATAATCAAAACATTTTAATAATTGGTAGCAACAATGAAGATCATTTAAATAGACTAGCTAGCGAATTGGTTTAATGGTTAATTGGTTAATGATTAGGGGACGTGATCTTGGGCAGTGTTGTAATGGGCAGCTGTAGTCCAAGTAGGGGGTTCAAGCCCCAGCACTGCCAAGCTGCCACTGTTGGGCCCTTGAGCAAGGCCCTTAACCTTTTCTGCTCCGGGGGGTGCTGCATTATAGCTGCCCATGCACTCTAACCCCAAATTCCAAAGCTGGGATATATATAAGAAGAAAGAATTCCACGCTGCTGTAATGTATATGTGACAAAAAAGAAAGACTGCTTCTTCTAATCTCAGACATCACACCCACAAAGTTCCCCATCTGATTGCCATCAACTTTTTTCTAACGTTCCTCCTGGAAACAAACCCCTTGTGACACTTTGCTTCCTCGTTAAAGAAGGTAGCTTTTGTCACAACTGTAAGCTACGTAGGAAGGGATGCTAGCAAGAAGCTAGCATTGGAAAGAAGCTCACCAACCAATACTATTGTTAAAAACTCAATCAGTTAACGTCAATGATGAGTTTAATGTGGACGGTGATGTTAAAAAGAAAATTCAGTGCTGAACACAAACACAACCAAACCGTCTGGTAAACTTAAGCTAGCAAAGTGGATTTGCTTGAGAAATTGTTCAGATCGATCGGATTAGAGACGTCCAAATGCCAGCGGAGTGGATTAGAATATCTGTTTAAAGTAAAAGGACTCATGGCGTCTTTGTTGATCCGGATCCCGATCTGTCGACGTCGTTTTGCCAAGTTCTCTTTTTAAAGCGTTATAAAAAGCTACGATGCCGTTCCGTTGTTTTTAGCTTGCAGTGAATCATAATCCTCATCACATACTCTGCTTTATCCTGGAGCACTTAACCAGCAGATTGGATCCAGATCCTCATAAAGCACATAACACCAGGATTAGTGCGTCCATGGTGACGCTAAATGCACGTCTCAGTGTCTGGGTAGAGAGTCGGATGGGGAGAGGGAGGGAGTTGGATGGGGAGAGGGAGGGAGTCGGATGGGGAGAGGGAGGGAGTCGGATGGGGAGAGGGAGGGAGTCGGATGGGGAGAGGGAGGGAGTCGGATGGGAGTCGGATGGGGAGAGGGAGGGAGTCGGATGGGAGTCGGATGGGGGGAGGGAGTCGGATGGGAGTCGGATGGGGAGAGGGAGGGAGTCGGATGGGAGTCGGATGGGGAGAGGGAGGGAGTCGGATGGGAGTCGGATGGGGAGAGGGAGGGAGTCGGATGGGGAGAGGGAGGGAGTCGGATGGGAGTCGGATGGGGAGAGGGAGGGAGTCGGATGGGGAGAGGGAGGGAGTCGGATGGGGAGAGGGAGTCGGATGGGGAGAGGGAGGGAGTCGGATGGGGAGAGGGAGTCGGTTGGAGAGTCGGGTGGGGAGTGAGTCGGTTGGGGAGTCGGATGTGGAGAGGGAGTGAGTCGGATGGGGAGAGTGAGTCGGTTGGAGAGTCGGGTGGGGAGTGAGTCGGTTGGAGAGTCGGGTGGGGAGTGAGTCGGTTGGAGAGTCGGGTGGGGAGTGAGTCGGTTGGAGAGTGAGTCCGGTGAAGAGTCAGGTGGAGAGATACAATTTTATTGTCAGTAAAGGTACAAGTGCAGATAAATGTCAGTATATGTACAACAATAAATAAAGTTATAGCAGGTCGTAGGTGCAAAATAGGAAAACGTGGCAGTTGTATAGACAAAGTACATATATACAGTATATATGTATGTTTTGTATAATGTTGTGCAAATGTGTATATTATGTTCATTGTATGTACAAGAGTAACCAAGATAATATACAGCATATGTTCAGACATATAAATATACAATATACATAAAACAAGAGGTAAACTAAGGTAAGTAAGGAATTTAGTTATATACAATTAGAATTGGTAGAAAAGACGGAACAAAATGTACAGATTGCCCCATGGGCATTTATTGAAAGGTGAGGAAGCATTAAAATGTCAATATTAATGCACAATTTTGTTTATAAAACGTACCGTTGATTTGCCCAATTTTTAATGTCATGTTGTAAGATGGACCCAGAGAAACATTCACATCGCATTCATACCATTTTGTTCTTCTGGTCAAACATGTTTTCATTTCTTATGCTGATTTTAGTTTAAACGGTTAAATCTGCCATGAAATAAGCTACGAAGCTGATGTGGGAATAAACGCAGATATGAACAGAACTTTATTTCTCTTCAGTACTTCTCTCACTCCCTGTGTGTGCAGTGAAGCTCTGTGGCGGAGACGTGAGCGGTCCGAGGGAGGTGAAGTCGTCAGGACATCAGGTCACGGTGCAGTTTATGAGCGGCCCACGCAGCTTCAGGCGCGGCTTCTTCCTCTCCTACACCAGCAGCCAGCAGCCAGGTGAACACGCTTTACACAGCTCTGACTCACACACACACACACACACACACACACACATACACATGCACCAGCTGCATCACGCTGCATCACTCCTGGGGTTCTGTGAAGGATATAACAGAGCCAGTCTGCCTTGTTAGACAGTTTTAGACGCCTTTTTCGCCCAGGAGCAGACAGTTTGAAAAGATTTTAAAAGCCATCCCACGTTTTCAGAGGTTTGTGGGCGGGCTGTTGAGTAACCTGAGTTATAAAAGTCATAAAAATACACAAACCTCACACTTTCTCTTGGTATTTAAAGTTTAATCCAGCAGCGTCTGGATATACATACGGTACAATGACTTGTTTAAGGTCAGGATTCAAGCCCCAGCACCACCAGGCTGCCACTGTTGGGCCCCTGAACAAGGCCCTTAACCCTCTGAGCACGTGAGTCTGTGTGCACGTGTGTGTGCGCATACAGTATGTGTGTGTCTGAGAGAGAGAGAGACAGAAAGAGTGTGTGTGTTTCTGTGCATGTGTGTGCATATTTGTGTGTATGAGAGAGAGAGTGTGTGTGTGTGTAAGAGAGAGAGAGAGAGAGAGAGGCCAGAAGGAGAGTGTGTGTGTGTGTGTGTGTGTGTGTGTGTGTGTGTGTGTGTGTGTGTGTGTGTGTGTGTGTGTGTGTGTGTGTGTGTGTGTGTGTGTGTGTGTGTGTGTGTGTGTGTGTGTGTGTGTGTGTGTGTGTGTGTGTAAGTAAGAGAGAGAGAGACAGGCAAAAGGAGTGTGTGTGTGTGTGTGTGTGTGTAAGAGAGAGAGAGACCGGCAAAAGAAGTGTGTGTGTGTAAGAGAGAGAGACAGGCAGAAGCAGTGTGTGTGTGTGTGAGAGAGAGAGAGAGAGAGAGAGAGAGAGAGACAGAAGGAGTGTGTGTGTCTGTGTGTGAGATAGAGAGAGAGAGACAGGCAGAAGGAGTGTGTGTGTGTAAGAGAGAGTGAGAGAGAGAGACAGGCAGAAGGGGTGTGTGTGTGTGTGTGTGTGTGTGTGTGCGCAAGAGAGAGAGAGAGACAGGCAGAAGGAATGTGTGTGTAAAAAGTGTGTGTGAGAGTATGAGCGTGTGTGAGAGCACAACCAAGCTGCCACTATTGGGCCCCTGAATAAGGCCCTTACCCTCTCTGGTCCAGTTGGAGCTGTAACATGCTCTGACCCCAATATTGTTGTCCACAACTTCCACAATTATAAAGAGACTGAATGTTTGTTTTTGTGCAGTTTTGCTGATTGCTGCTTTTTATACTTCTGTTCTGCTGTGAGAATAATCCAGTTTAATGACATGAAGAAGTTCAGTGAACTCGGACAAGGTTCGCCGTTAACTCCAGGACAACAGTGATGTGTTTAACTGAGTGTTGTTTCTGAATATGAACTGCTTTAAAGCCTGCAATGTGACAAACTCATGCTGATTCGACTCGGAGTCGGGGGTTAAAATCGCACACCGAGGGGTGTTTTTACTGGCTGTACAAGCAACTTTCGACTCCAACGCAGCTTTAATCCCATTAGATTAAATGGACAATGACAAAAACAAGTGAAGTTTAGTAATCAAATAAATGGAGGACTGTATATCATTTTTCCTTTGATGTTATTAAATGACAGCATGTCCAGCGTGGACAAACGTGCTGTTAGTGATCTGCTCTGTTCATGCTGTGAGCTGAGATGATGGAGAGAGTCTGTGTGGATCGTTAACTGTAACACGACTTAATATGTGCGAGTGAGAGTGTGCGAGAGTGTGCGAGAGTGTGCGTTTCTTTGAGGGAGAGAGAGAGAGAGAGACAGAAAGTGTGCGTGTGTGTTTCTGTGCGTGTGTGTTTCTGTGCGTGTGTGTTTCTGTGCGTGTGTGTGTGTGAGAGGGAGAGAGAGGGAGCGAGGGAGGGAGAGAGGGAGGGAGGTGTTTGTGTGCATGTGTGTGCATATACAGTATGTGTATGTGAGAGTTAGATGCGTGTCTTCATGTCTGTTCATATATGTGTGTATATGAAATAGTGTGTGTGTGTTTGGGAGAGAGACAATAAGAGTTTGTGTGCATGTGTGTACGAGTGTGTGTGTGTGTGAGAGAGAAAGAGAGAGTGTGTTTGTGTGCATGTGTGTGTGTGAGAGAGAGTGTGTTTGTGTGCGTGTGCGCGTGTGTGTGTATGTGAGAAAGAGAGACAGATAGAGTGCGCCTGTGAGGTTGTGTGTCCGCTCGAGACTGCACCTCGCACAAGGTTGTCGTAGGAGTTGCCATGGCGATGTCTCTGTGTGTTTGTACAGATGAGAGGGAGGGGCCTCATATGCAACTGATTAAGGGAGAGAAAAAGGGAGAGTGAATTTCTTTCTGACTCTTGAACAGAAGTCACGATTGCATTAGTGCAGACACAGGCAGTAAAGTGTGTGTGTGTGTGTGTGTGTGTAGGAGAAGAGAGGGAGATTCTGGAAGAAAGAGGAATAAAATCTCATTCTCTCTCTCTCCAGAGACAGGGAGTGCCTGCATCGATATATCACTTTGGAAAAAGATTTAGTAAATGTGCTCGTACACTGAAAGGAAGTGATGTCATATCTGGAGGTTGCAGTGTGCAGTGTAGGACCTGGAGGTCGAGTCTGTTTGGAAGCGAACACGACACCGAGCAGCGGGAATATGAGCATCTGTGCATCATCCCCGTGTCTGTGTATCGTCAGTGCCTGTCCAAATAGTCTAGTCTGGAGTGAGAGGAATGGCTGTGTCTCAAATCACATTCTTATCTATTAGACAATGCTGAGTAACAAACACTCTGTGATGTGTGAACACACGTAAAGTAAAAGGAGTCAGGGGTCGATTGTGGACCAATGGTCAGCGCGTGGGAGCTAAACTCCCACCATGCACCACAAAGACAAACCAGAATAAGGACAGAATGAGGACCGCGGATTGGCATCTCTAAATAGGTGTGTGTGCGTGTGTGAGAGTGCGCGTGTGTGAGAGTGCGCGTGTGTGAGAGTGCGCGTGTGTGAGAGTGCGCGTGTGTGAGAGTGCGCGTGTGTGAGAGTGCGCGTGTGTGAGAGTGCGCGTGTGTGTGAGAGTGAGAGTGCGAGAGTGCCTGTGTGTGAGAGAGAGTGCCTGTGTGTGAGAGAGAGTGCCTGTGTGTGAGAGAGAGTGCCTGTGTGAGAGAGAGAGTGCCTGTGAGTGTGTGTGTGTGTGTGTGTGAGTGTGTATGTGAGACTGTCCCCTGCTCTGTGCCCCGAGTCCTCTGGAACAAGCTCTAGGCTGCTTGTGACCCTGTGTAGAGTGAAATGAATGGATGGATGATTATATAGACACACACACATTCACACACTAAGGACAACGTGGAGATGCCAATCAGTCTACAGCACATGTCTGTTCCCCAAGTCTCCTGGGATAGACTCCATATAATTAAGATAAGCAGTTTAGAGCACTGATAAATGGACAAATTGTATTGATAAAGAACTCCCAATTCACGTTACCGGACATCCTGGGGCAGTTTTTGGGGCCATCAGTAAACACTAATGTTGAGTTTTTGTAACGTAGGATATATTAGAACCAATATTAGACCTTCTGTCATATCTGCTGTCTCCAAACCTCTGTTACAGCGAAAGGGTTCCGTTCTCTGTTTACTTGATAAGGTGTTTTAAAGGTTCTAGATTTTCCTTTCCTGCTATTTCAAGCAAACAGCTTTTTTTGTTTCCAGTCTTTACTCGAGGAAATGTGTTGAAATGACTGTGACACACTACCACACACACTGGAGCTAAAAAAAACACAAAACACTCGAGGAAGCTTTAAAACACTTTAAGCCTTAATTCTTTTCTATAACAGAAGCTCTGACACGTAAATCACAGGTTCCTAGTAATGTACCGGTTCCTATGGTTTCTATAGTAACGGCTCCCACACAGGGATTTGCACGGTGGACGTGCCAAATAGCTGAAGTCTAAAAATCAGCGGATTAAAAACATGCTGTTAGTCAACAAAGGTCACGTGTCACGTGTCTGCAGCAACAGGGCTTTGTGAGTCAGAGGTGAAGCTGTACGTGTCGATGTTGCTCTTTGTACAACTTTTCAGCGAAGTGATATTTTATAAAGGATGTGGCCAAATGTTCTGAGATTCCAGTTGTTCTTTTGTTTTGTTTTGTTTTGTTTTGTTTTGTTTTGTTTTGTTTTGTTTTGTTTTGTTTTGTTTTGTTTTGTTTTGTTTTGTTTTGTCCTAATAATGGAAGTCGATACGGAAGAATTTGCACCAATCACACCAGTTCCTACACTGATGACTGTTTACTTTGCTCGCACATCCCAAAGTGTATTTATTCCTCGTGTACACAAATTTTGATGCAGCTCATGTCACGGCGATATATAGACGTATTTGTCAAAAGGGTAACACACACACACACACACACACACACACACACACACACACACATCACAGAGCAGCTTGGTACATCCACAGCTTTTGTTTTGCTTTCTAATTGTGATAAAGCTTCTTTTCCCATGTGGCCTTGTAGGGAGCCTACTAGTTTATTTACCAGCAAACAAAGGGAGATATAGAGAGAGGGAGGGAGAGAGGGAGGGAGGGAGAGAGGGAAAGAGGGAGGGAGAGAGGGAAAGAAGGAGGGAGGGAGGGAGAGAGAGAAAGAGAGGGGAGGGAGAGGGGGAGAGGGAGGGAGGAGGGAGCGAGAGATGGAGGGATAGAGGGATGGAGAGAGAGGGGGATGGAGGGAGAGAGAGAGAGAGAGAGATCCTCTTTCAGATGACTCAGGATGACAGGAGCAGACAGTGCCAGGCTGTGCGTTTGAGTAATGGACTATATTACACCACACTCTACCACAAGATACATCTCGCCTTCCTGTCTCTCTCTCTCTCTCTCTCTCTCACACACACACACACACACACACACACACACACACACACACACACACACACACACACACACACTTTTGTGGCTGTTATTATTGATTGATGAAACCCAACACACAGCTGATCCACATTACTCCATTACATTGAGAGGGGAGATATATGGCATTCATAAGTAACATCTGAAGGCTAGAAACCATACACACACACACACACACACGCACACAAACACAAACACACCACACAGGGATCAATAACATCACCACAGCAACACACTGAACACTGTTCTATCTGTAGGAGAGAGAATTAATGAGCAGCCCAGAGAGCTCAGCATGGAGCGTTGCCAGATTTAGCGGATTCTCTCACATTTCAGAGTCACAGTGTGTACAGAAAAACGGTTTGAGCTTGTAGAAATGATATAGTCTCGACGTTATTTACAGACATTAGTGCCTAATAAATGTGCGTGCTCGTGCACGTGTACAACGAGCCAAGCTCGTTTCTACGGAACAGCACATTGAGTCAGTGTAATGGTTTGTACAGATTGCCTGATATCCACAATATTTAAGTCTGCAATTAGGTTCTAAGGGGCAGGAGCAGTAATGCTGCACACAGTAATGCTGCACACAGTAATGCTGCACACAGTAATGCTGCACACAGTAATGCTGCACACAGTAATGCTGCACACAGTATTTCCTCATTCAAAACATTTCTACCATGGAAGATAGAAAAGAAGCAGTACACTGAGTCGTCATCATCATCATCATCATCATCATCATGGTTTAGAGATTATGGTTATGTACTGTAGCCGCGTCCCAAGCGATGTACAGTACACTAGGGATTTACACTATGCTCCATGTACTCTAACGCCTGGTGTGTGAGTTTTACAAGGATTGTACGTCTTCAAGCGGGACACTAGTTTAAGCCGTCTCCCAGCAGATGCCGAACGACGTCAAAGGCAACGTAACGTGATGACGAATCTTTTTCAAATGTTGAAAAATAAATCATAATTTGGGCTAAAAGACATTCCCGCGTCGTTCCGTTCCCGCCGGCGTGTCGTCGGCCATCTTGCCTGGTAGCCCCGCCCCTCTTCCGCTGCGTAAGGGAAGCCGTGAGGGTTGACTTGCACTACTTGTTCAGTCTCAACTCTGTTTATATTGGACATTGATGTAGAGTAGTGATCAAGTATGCAATTTGGGACACACTCTTTCTTTATTTACAAATCTCTATTTCTCTTCTTTTTTTATTTTTCTTCATTACATCACTACAAATCCAGATTTAAGCTGAATAGCCATGTCTAGAGGTTAATCCCAGCATTACAACAACACGGATTCACATTTGAAAGTAAAATAAGCAGCTGATGTGTATCTTATGTATGTCAGGACAGAAGTAACCAGTTAGTCCACTGCTGTTACTGGGGATTATTAATAACATTTGGCAACTGTTTTTAGGTCATTAAATACGCTGGATGTTTTCTTTCTCTCTGCAGATCTGATCTCCTGTTTGGAGAAAGGAAACGACTTTACTGAAGCTGAGTTCAGGTACACTTTGTGACATATTTGTATATATATAATAAACACACACACACACACACACACACACACACACAATAATGTGCTTGTTTTTTCTCTCTTTTCTACAGTAAGTTCTGTCCTGCCGGGTGTCTGACAGACTTCGGTGAGGTGTCTGGGACCATACCTCATGGCTACAGAGATGTACGTGCACTGACTTGTACACACACACACACACACACACACACACCACAACAAAAGCCCTTTGATTCAGTCTGTTTCTCTCGTTCTCACTGTCTCTGGGTGATGACTTCATCCTGCCTTGGCTTCACACTGCAGCATTAGTGGTCCCATGCTTATGACCTCATGACAGGCGCGGTTGATAGTTTTCAACATCAGTCTGTGACTCTGGAGCCGGATAGCAATCGTTTGATTACATGCCGTTTCCATCAGCTGCACAGG